>NW_017307208.1:612803-645100 GCF_000935625.1 Nanorana parkeri
TATATATATATCGGCCCGCAGAAGTGGTTAAAACAAGAACGCAGCAGCCGTGTTCTTGGTGTCATTTTGAACAGCCAGCGATGGCTGTTAATGTACAAGCGGTCCATTGTCTATACAGCTACCGGATCATTTGTACCGAACGGCGCTTGTTAGCCCCTATGTGATAGCAATAAGGTTAGTGTAAACATTTTAAAAAAAAATTACGTAACATATAAGAAAAATAAAAAAAAATGCAAAAAAAAAATGTTAGACCCCGTCCCCCACATGCACGCACATACACACGCAAATGCGCTTCAGTGTGCAGACGTGCAAAAATGACAATTGCGCTACACATGTTACATATTGCCATGAATGTTGGCGTGAGAGCAATAATTCTAGAGCCATTAATCACTGTTAGCACTAAACTGATGAGTGGTTGCTCCGGACAGCAGATGGTTAAAAGGACCTCTTGATTGCTGGGGTAGGTCCCCTTTTCATAGACAAGTTTGAGTGAATGTCTGGATCCTTGTGCTTAAGTTGTGATAGCTTGTTACAAGCATCTAAACCCCCGTCTCACCTGTTTTGTGCAAATGTGTAGGGCACTATTATTTCATGCTTAGAGTGCCGAAGAGGAAGGTGAGGAACATCTGAAGTCACCCTTCGAGGGTTGTTATCAACATTGCTGGTGGTCAGCGCAGATGTTCTATGGTGAAGGAACCTCATCCTCCCTCATTCTTTTTGACAACTAGGGCTAATTTAGACAGGAGCCAATTAACAGCATGCCTTTGAAGTGTGAGAGGAAATACATACCAGCACAGGGAGAACATCCAAACTCCATGCAGATAGTTTCCTGGCTGGTTTTCAAACTGAGGACCCCAGTGCTACAAGGCAAAAGTGCAAACCACAAAGCCACTGTGCTGTCCTAAACATGAAAGCAGTGATTTTCCATTTTCATTAGAATGATAATAAAAATTATCCATGCTTGGATTTTCTGGGGATTGGTCCGTTTTCCATTTCTTGTTGTTTTGTATGGAGAGCAGAAATAAATTCTCACACGACAACTGACCCAACTGACAAGCAAGAAGAATTAGTTGGTGGGTCATCAGGAGCTAATTCAATTTATTGTTTCCTCATGGTAGAATAGTACATAGTTACAATAAAATAACTGATCTAGTTTTTTGGATTCAATGTAATGGGTTTCCTTGCTCCATTTTCGTAGCCAGACCCAATGGTGCTGCAGTGGCATCATGATTTTGTTGAGCAGCACAAGTCATTTTTGCTGTTCATAATTGTGTAGACACGGTCAGCTGTGCAGGATTAAGGTAGTGCCTATAATTATGGACCTTTTGTCACAGTACTTGGAGCCTTTTTTACAGTATATAAATGTTGTCTACTTTAGAAAGAAAAATGTCTCTGGTTGATACAGGTGTCAATGCTCATTCTAATTGACCCTCATACTCCACCCTGGGTCTTTGTGTAACGGGAGCAATAATTGCTAAGCGCTGACAACTAGTGCAGCCATCTGCTCCCACCAAAGAAACATTTCCAAGACACATCTTAATTATTAACACTACAAACAATTCCAATTCAATTTGCAGAATTATTGCTCACAATTATATAGGTTGCACCTTTGTAAAGTACCGTATAAACAATTTTCCAATGTCTGTTTTTGTTTTAGAGTTCTGTTGTAAGGAACATAGTATCATATGTTCAGATGCCAACACAGCAAATGCCCAGGTATGACAATGTCTCCACTTCTCCCATCGAGTCACCTATTGAAGAAAAAACTTACGTGGAGGAAAAGGTGAAGATAGACACAGATGTATCAACTAATTCTGTCTCCAAAGAAAGTACTGATGCTGGGTACCAGAGCTCTCTGACAGACAATGAACCGAAAACAGATGAAAAAGGAGATGATCAGTCCAACAGCAGCAGTTATTTTCATACTGAGAGTAGCACTAGTGGTATTAATTCTAGTGACACTTCAGGGTCAGAGAAAGATGAGAAAATCTCTGAGCATGTGCCGGAAACAACTAAGGGACTTAAGCCATTATCTAATTCCTTTGGATATGACAAGCCGCACTTTCCTAAAGAATTAGTCTGAAACTTGGGATAAATATGTTGGCACTGCTAAGCACTTCCTTCTGTCAGCTGTCTACATTATGTCATATTCCGACAAATGTTAAGAACTTGGATCAGAACGGAAAGTTACAGAACTGTGACCGCTGCCAGTCAAGAGCGTGACTTATTGTATAAAAAGACTTTTACCTCTTGAGTTGCCTCTAAAGCATTACATGGTTTGGAGAGGAACAAGAAAGTGTACTTCTCGAGACTTTACAACTCTAGAGTAATATGCCTCCATCCTTTTGTTTAGGATGATATGATTGCACTTATTGCAGGGCCCTCCTAACCCCTCTTGTCTTGTTTTATATTGCTACTGTACTGAGTACCTTTATTTTGTAAAGCACTGTCCAAGCTATTGGCACTTTATACATTCTGTATAATAATTTTTGTTGAGGGAAGTATTGCATTTTAAGCATTTTGCAGATAACACATGTTTTAACAGATAATTGTGATAATCTTTGTGTTATGACAATAAGTGAATTAATCTGTGCAGAATGAGATTGGGGTACTTCATGTGCAGTTTATGTTCATGAATAGGAGCCACACAGTTCGAAGATTGCTTACTAGCATCCCATGGGTATGTGGTGGTAACCCCAAGGCAAGAAAGCTGTTAGAGTGTAGGCCCACCAGCTATGCTTCTACCATCTCCTATGTGCTTCAGCATCTGGTGAGGACATTAAAGAAAATTAAATATCTTCACTAAACACCAATCTCAGGCAAATGGTATTAAGCTCTTTTGCACCTCACAGGACTAAAGGAATGTGGAGGAGTTGGTGTTATCGTCTGCTCTGGTAGTACATTCAAGTATCAGTAACAATATTACTAATATCAAAAGTGTTTAACTGCTAGCCCTGATCTGTTTTTGCATGTCAGATTGATTTTATCAATGATTTGCAGTCCTGTGGTAAACCCATCACACTTACTCCCACTTATACACCCTCAACACATATTTGCCAAGTGTTTCTGTTCATTAAAACATCATCGTGATCTTGGAAGGTTTCTTTTTTTTTTTAGTTTTTAATAATACATAATATGACAAACAGAAAAATATAAAGCAGAGATCAGAATTAGGGCTGGGAATGATGAAAATTTTCGTGTTCGATTAATCGAAATTTTTTTTAATCGATTGTTTTTGATTTAATTATAGGCCGTTATTATACAGCCAAGGGAACTGTATAACTGGAAGACAAAAAGAAAGAGAAGGGTGCCCACCCTAGTGCAGATGGTTCTTTATTGTTTAAAAAGGAAAAAAAAAAGGGGAGAACAGAGAGTAAGAAAATGAGGAGCAAGGGCAAAGTCAAAGAATACCGAAGAAAGAGAGCGCAAGAATACGCACTCCTGGGGCCTTTGGGCAACATATCAATGGGACTTATTCTCGGGGACTAATGAGATAAGAGTAAAGGTCAAGTCATAGGTTAAGGAGTATACATGGGGACCACGTTTTATCAAAAAAAGGCAGGAAGTTATTTTGCCTAGCTATTAAGTATTCCATGTTATAGATATCATGAGCATTTTTAACCTCTTGCCATCCGCCCGTTAAGAAAAAAACGGACGGACGGCTGACTCCTATCTGCGGGTTGCCGTCGCCAGACGGCATTTTTTTCCTGCTCGCGCGCGCCCCCTCTCGCGCGCGCACGGGCAGGAAAGACCCGCTTGTTACTACAGCCGTTAACGGCTGTTTCACATACAACCGATCAGCGGCTCTATAGCCGCTGATCGGTTGTATGGCGTGAATTTCGGAGCCCCCCCCCGCGCGATCGCGGGTGCCGCCATCTCCCCCCTCCTGACCCCTCACCTTTAATCCCGGGATCCGCTGCCCCATCAGCGGCCCGGTACCGGCTCGGGAGGGCATCAGGAGGAGGAGGGAGGGAGATCAGCTCCTTGCTGTTCTCCCTCCGTAGTGTGAATGCAGAAGTGATGTGTATTACATCACTTCCGCATTCACCTGTCAGTCATCTGGCTCCTATGCCAGATAGAAGAAGCTGATGAAGCAAATCTGTGCTTCATCAGCTTCTTTTGGGGTCTCCAGGTGACATTAGGGGTCTAGGGACCCCTAATGTCTCCATAAAGAGGACCTGTCAGTGTACCTGTGCTATTATATAGGGGGATGGTATCCCCCTATATAATAGCAATAACAATAAGTGTAAAAAAAAAAATCTATATAAATAAAAAAAGTTAAAAAAAATAAAAGTCACAAACAAAAAAAGTTTAAAAAAATAACAGGTCACAAATAAAAAAAAGTAATGGATGGGAAGGGGGTTTAACACCGCGGATGTCAACTGGTTAAACAGGTCTAGTTCTGATGGTGGTGACGTTTGTTGCCATTTCAAGGCGATCAAACATCTAGCAGCAGTGACAGTACGATTTAACAGTTTGGTGGAGTATTTGGACATGTGAAGGAGAGGGAGGCCAAGTAAACAATAGACAGGATTGGGTGAAGGACAGGGAGGCCAAGTAAACAATAGACAGGATTGGGTGAAGGACAGGGAGGCCAAGTAAACAATAGACAGGATTGGGTGATCTTGAACGTTTAATTTAGTTCACATTTATTATTAAAGCATTTTTCTTTTTCTGCAACCAGTGCCAGTCATTCCACCAACCTCTAGCCAACTGTTGATTAGAAGTTCTGTAATGTTTGTAGAATTTATATATCCCAAAATGTTTTTTTTTTGCCCTTATGAAACTTCATTTGAAAAGCAATTTTTTTACCATTGTTTATATCTGTATCTTGAGTCCTTAAAAAATGGAACTTTGTCCTTTGTCCAAGGAGCCAGACTCATTTGGTATTTACGTTGTAGCATGTGCCAGATACAACAGCAAAGGTAGTTGTTGACATTATTTGTACTTTTTCTCCTGTTTTTAGAATGGGTCACTGAGTCTTTTCTGAAGCCTTTCATTAAGCACCTTCTAATGGCGTACCAAGCACCAATATATTAACAGTAAAAAGGTGAGAAAGGAGCAGATAGGCATTTTTGTTTTATATTTCTTGACTGTTGTAAACTCCGAAATGGAAAAGATACAATTAAAGACAAGCACTTATGTTAAAATCTGTCAAACAGGAGAGATTCTGTGTGTGTGTAAATAAATATTATGAGGGGAGTTTATCAAACTGGAGCAGACCACATCTGGAGCTGCTGTGCATGGCAACCAATCGGTTTTGATGAATTCCCTTGAGTGTGTATACCTTTCTCACGATTACTATACATTAAAAAGCCAATAAGTCACATACATACCCTCATAAGCAAATCCCTACCCCATCTCCCTTTGTGACTGCAGAAACTGTAGATATATATTCATAACTCCTTCACTTTTTTTATAATGTTATGTTGCAGCCTGATACTACAGTTGTTTACATTTGGGTTTTTTTTTTTTTCTCATTAATCTACACTCTGTACTCCATAACGACAAAGTGAAAACAGAATTTTAGAAAAAAAACTCTGAATTATCAGAAAAAAATTAAATATCACATGTACTTATGTATTCAGGCCCCTTTACTCAGTACTTTGTTGAAGCACCTTTGGCAGCAATTACAGCCTCGAGTCTTTTTGGATATGACGTGACAAGCTTTGCACACCTGGGTTGGGAGATTTTCTGCCATTCTTCTTTGCGAATCCTCTCAAGCTTAAACAGGTTGGATAGGGACATCGGTGGTACGCCATTTTCAGGTCTCTCCAGAGATGTGCAATAAAGTTCAAGTCAGGGCTCCGGCTGGGCCACTCTATGGCATTCATAGAGTTGTCCCTAAGCCACTGCTGTTTTGTCTTGGCTGTGTGCTTGGGATCGTTGTCATGTTGGCAGGTGAATCTTCGGCCCAGTCTAAAAGTCCTGAGCGCTGTGGAACAGGTTTTCATTGAGGCTATCCCTGTACTTTGCTCCATTCAGCTTTCCCTCAACCCTGACCAGTTTTCCAGTCCCTGCTGCTGAAAAACACCCCCACAGCATGATGCTGCCACCACGCTTCACTGTTGGGACGCTATTGGGCAGGTGATGAGCAGTGCCTGGTTGCTTCCAGACATAACGTTTAAAGTTGAGGTCAAACAGTTCAAGCTTGACTTCATCAGACCAGAAAATCTTGTTCTTCACAGTCAGAGTCCTTCTGGTGCTTTTTTGCAAAATCCAAGTGTTTTGCAGTGAGGGGAGTCTTCCATCTAGCCACTCTGCCATAAAGGCCAGATCGGTGGAGGGCTGCAGTGATGGTTGTCCTTCTGGATTTGTCCCATCTCCACACAGGATCTCTGGAGCTCAGTCAGAGTGACCAACGGGTTCTTGGTCACCTCTCTTACTAAGGACCTTCTCCCCTGATTGCTCAGTTTGGCCGGGCGACCAGCTCTTGAGAGTCCTGGTTGTGCCAAACTTCTTCCATTTGAGAACCATGGAGGCCACTGTGCTTTTGGGAACCTTCAGTGCAGCAGAATTTTTTTGCAGCCTTTCCCAGACCTGTGCCTTGCAATAATTCTATCTCTGTGCTCTGCAGGCAGTTCCTTTTTGACCTCATGGCTTTTGCTCTGATACAGTATGCATTGTCGTCTGTGAGGCCTTCTATAGAGAGGTGTGTGCCTTTCCGCAACCATCAAGAGAAATTGGAGGCATCTGAGCAAAATTTCAAGTGTTGTTGCAAAGGGTCTAAAGGTGCCCATACACCTTACAATTATCTGCAGATTTTCTGTGGTCAGATGGATAAGGTGGAACAGATTCCTCCATCTACACTTAACTGTGTGGATGGAGTACTCTCCACCTGGGCCAAGCTTCAGTATCTTGTTAGTCTGCCCCGAGTGTAAATTAATGAGAAAAAAAATTATTTTAACAACTGTAATATCAGGCTTCAACATAACAGAATTGAAAAAAGTAAAGGGCTTTATACTTTCTGAAAAGCATGGTGCTCTCCAATGTAAATGGCATGCATTTTATTGCTAAACAACTGTAGTTTACCCAAGGAGGAGTCAAAGGATTTATACAAATGTTATCAAATCACATATTTTATGGAGATAAAGTTTCATTTTCAGTATAGGAGGAAAACATGGTAATAGTGAGGGAAAGTGGGCTATTTAAAATACCTGTGGACAAATGTGTGTAATCTTATATTGTCCGTTTGTAATCCCTCATTCTAAAACAATATCTAAGCCACATAAGGAATGACACATCATTCTGTATTAGCTGTTAGGCAGAACTGTACCACCAGTTGGGAAGGGGGAGGGGGGGCTCCTGCCATGATGTGCAATTATGCACAACATACATGCACATTATAGCAGATCTACATACTAGTCTGCTCTCCTCCATTGCTGTCCAGTCCATTGAGACTGTTGCCCTGCTATGTCTCTTCTACCAATAAGCTCTAAATCCAGCAAGTTTTGTTTTCTAGCTTTTGTTTCACTTGAATGAACTAGCCCTTTTTGTAAGTGTTCATAAATATCCATAAGGTAGGCTACATAATGCTAATTTCAGCTGTTGTATTTGGTCATATAAAGAAACTGAATTATTATGGACTAAAATTTCAAGTTCTGGCTTGTTACACAAAAATGTTGATGCCCCACGGATCATAGATCCTTTGTATTTCTTTGCCTTGTAAACATTATTATAAAATTACATTTTAAATGTAAATAGTCCAACTTTAATATATATTTTTTAAGTTATTAGGAAACAAATTATGGGCATAAACTATTAGGCAAAGTCGATACCACACCCCTAATGCAACACCACTTCTAAGTACTGGTAGGTTGCGAAACAGTAGATTTTTGTTTCTGGGTAAAGATGCACTTTAACTTCAGAGTGGGAAGAGTCATTCAACCAATGAGTCAACATAAAATTTTTACCAATAACTAGAAAATAATAAAATGAAGACCTTTCCTGAATTCTTTGCCTAAGCAAGAAGAAAAAGAATGCTAACTTTAAATCTAATATTTGTATTTTGTTGAAGTTGAGATGTATTATTTCTTAGATCTAATGAACCGTTTATGCACTGTTTAGCAGGTTTGCCTTCCTACTGTGCCTTCTGTCTGGACAATCAAATCGAACAAAGCTGCCTGCCTCCCGGTTTTTTTTGTTTTTTTTACTAGTGTCCGTAGATGCCTTCTCTCAGCTCGAAAAGAAGAACATTTTTTTGCACAATTTTTTTTTTTTTTTTTTTTTAGGGCTGCAGAAATTAACGATTAATTTCTCGATTAATCGTTAAACTTTTTGATCGATTAAAATTATTTTGATCGATCAAAAATGAAAACACTCACCTCTCCACCGGCTTCCGGGAGTCCCGTCGGACTTCCCCAAGTGGCTCAGTCGGCTAACGAAGAGAATGGGGGAGGAGTCCGGTGACGGCTAACGAAGGGAAGGGGGAGGAGTCCGGTGACGTCGATATCCGTGACGTCACCGGACTCCTCCCCCCTTCCCTTCGTCATCAAATGTACATTTTTTTTTTCCTGACTGATTGGGGCCCTGATATCACGGGAAAAAAAACGATTGCAGGGAAAGGTTTACTCTGCTAGATAAAGCAAAGTAAACCTATACGGGAGAAAATGTAGCGGGAGACTCCTAGGACATCCGGGAGAGTTGAGATGTCTGTGACATGAGCATTAAGGAGTAAGCTGTGTTTACTAAAGTGGTATTGAGGGGTTGTGCTGAAGTGCAGATTTCATAGATGCTATTGATAGTGGGAAGGTAGCTGGGTTTCCCAGGGGGAACATCACTCTGGTCTTTATTTTGGAATGAACTTCCTTTGTACACAAGATTAATTCAATTCACTTTAGTATGTTCAGTCTCTTTTTTCCTACATTTTACTTGCTATATGTAAAGAAAATTATTGATTTCCAAAAATTCAAGTACTGTGAATTTTTAATGGTATCTAAGTGGCTCCCTGTACAAACAATTCCTGCCAAAAGTGTTGTGAAATAAGGAAAGAATCTAGTACAATTTGCAATAAATATTTACCCAGTGTCACACCTGCATACCGCTATCTGCCCACTAGATGTGGCTATAGATAATGTTAAAATGACACTAAAGTCAGCTAAATCCTAAAAATGCATTTAAGCATCTTAACTATTAACACAAATGTACCATATTTGTGCATCACTTGGTGGCAAATCCTCAAACCATCTCTAAATTCATGCTGACACTGTCCTTCCTTCTGGAGGGTGGCTACTTTTGTCCCCCATGGTCCCTGTTTGTGTTGTAAAGTAGCCACCACTACAAGCTCGCTCCTGTGAGAGACTATAATTTCAATACAAATAAGTTAACTAAATGTGATATTGCAGTCCATCAGGGGAATGAGTTTGGTGCGGTGGCTACTTTAAAAACACACACAGGGACCATGAGGGACAAAAGTAGTTCACCTCCAGAAGGAAGGACAGGGTCAGCACTATGGATGGGCTCAATGTTCGTGTTGAGCAAGAGTTCGACTCGAACATTGGCAGTTAGTGTGTTCGGCAAACACACAAACTGTCAGGGCGTTTGGTGGGCTGAGCGCCCCACAAGGCGCTGCACATTGCCTTGTGAGCTCGGATTGGCTAAAGTCACAGGTCAGATGCAAGACTTTGCCCAATCAGGGCACAGTACTCTGTAAGAGCCATGATTGGGCAAAGTAATGATGACTTTGCCCAATCATGGCTCACCTGTCAGATGCCGTACAACTGTAAACAGTTGGCAGGAGCTAGCTAGCTGTCATCGCTAGCTCCGCTCAATTGTTTATATTTTCCCGGCATCTGCCATTCTGCGGCGGGAGTTTGTCATGAGTGGATGGGTTGGTGGGTGTCTTTTTTTAAAATTATTATTTATTTTGTTCTCGTTTTTTTTTTTCATTTGTCGAGTCGAGGACAATGCTGGACATCGGGATTGACCCTGGATTACGTCAGTGGATCCATTTTTTTGTTCTTTTAAAAGGATTTTTTCAAATGCCTGG
This sequence comes from Nanorana parkeri, assembly GCF_000935625.1. NCBI lineage: Eukaryota > Metazoa > Chordata > Amphibia > Anura > Dicroglossidae > Nanorana > Nanorana parkeri. Next base: position 622,792 of record NW_017307208.1, read on the forward strand.
CCTCTTTTTTAAAACTTTAATTCAACCCTTTAGTGAATGGGTAGGGGTACCCCTTACTCATTCACAAGGGAGTGGGTGCCCTTTTTAAAGGGGTACCCTGATGTGAATAAGCTCCCATGCCTGCACCCCCACAACCAACGCCCCAGGGCTTGTGGGGAAGAGACCCTTGTCCCCATCGGCACAGGGACAATGTGCTTTTCCAGGGGTGCCCCTGCAGAAGCACCCTCCCAGGCATTAGGCCTAGTATGGGAGGGCCGCTCGCTCGTCCTCCCCCCCTTTCCTGCCCAGCCAGGCCTGTGCTCGATGCTTTAGCGACCATGAGCTTATAGTAGAACTGTTCCCCGGAAGTTAGAACGCATCGCAGTGCATGATTTTTTTGCCATGCGCTGTGGCAGCGCATGGCAAAGCTTTGTGACGCATTGCCATGCGTTGTGATCTTTCTGTTGCAATAAATATACGCCTGTATCATTTTATCACAACACAAACACCAACACAGCGTGCAAACAATTTTTTAACATAAGTTGCTTATTTACAGTTTTGCGTACCGTAATTTTTGTACCTTTTTCGCAAAAAGGCGCAATTTCAAATTTGCAAATATTTGTTATTTATTAACTCAATACAGTTTTATCTTTTAGATTTAGTCAGAATTTTTTTTTTTTTTGTGCGCTGATACTGATTTTAGTGTGTTTTATCAATTGAATGGTGTATTTTTATCGGTGTAATATTAATTTGAGAAACATTTGCGCAATTATCGCACGGCCTACAAATTTAGTATCACCATCTATTTATTCTACCGGGCCTGCGCTTTCAGAAAATATATGGTTTGGGGGGTCTTTTGCACTAGCTAGCTAGTGTAGCAACCCAGCAGTTGAAAATCAAATCAATAGGAAAAAAATGCAAAAATGGCTTGGCCAGCTGATTTGAAAAATGTTCCGGGCTTGGCAGCGAAAGGGTTAAGGAATATTTAAAGGAATTTTTATTGTTTCCCTTTAAGTGATGTTAAAATGATACATGTCCCCCAGGGCAGTACCCGAATCCTCATACCCTTTTTACGGCCAATAACTTAGCCTTCAAAAAGGGGACAATTGATTTTCAGTTCTGGCCCCATAGACTTGCATTGAGTTCTAATTTGAACTTTTTCCATGTTCTAAAGTTTGAATTCGAACCGAACATGGCGGGTGTTCGGCCCATCACTAGTCAGCACCAATTGAGGGATGATTTGAGGACCTACAGCTGAGTGATACACAAATAAGATACATTTTTCTTAATAGTTAAGATACTTGAATGCATTTTTAAGATGTAACATTTTGAGTTTAGTGTCAAAATGCAGATGAATGCATTTTGAGTTTAGTGTCACTTTAAGGTAAAGTGCTAGTCTACTCATTGCAAACATGGGCTGGCTCAATAGAAAATGTAGCAAGAATTGCAGACAAGTTTGTCATTACAGGTATCAAAAATACAGAAGAGATTTCTGTACATATTAGGTGTAATCAAATACCTAATGACAAACAGAAGATTTGTTGCCCAAAAGATGTATGTCACATGTATGACTTAAAGTTTCAAGACAATTCTATACACCTCAATTGGATAGTAATGCAACAATCATGCTTCTGCTGTGAAGAGACATCCCAATAGTCCACTATTCTGACTCCGATCGTTGTGATAGCGAAATATATCCCTTGCTGAGACCTCTATGCCTGGCCTGTATAAGCAGATATACTCACTGCGGACAATCCTCGTCAGATAGCTGAACTCGTCAATACCGATTCATTCAAAAGAGGTGTTTATTCTTTAACATCAGGTTACAGCAGATGATAGGAACAGCAGTTGAACGGTTATAGTATTGTGCGGTCAGAAAATGATGCCTTTCCTCTGTACTGTGCAGATTACATGTGTGTCCTTGTTACATGTGGCTCTTAACTGTGGCCATGACACAGGAAGTACTGCACACAGGAAGAAGGGTGGGGCATACATAGACTGGAAATATGTCGTCACATGGGGAACAGAAATACAGAAAAACATGTACATTACAACAAAAGGCCACTAGATGGCAGCATAGGATAACACATGGATTTAACTATGAGAAAATATATAGGCAAACACACTATGTAAAACTTCTCTCTATACTAACTTCTACAACATATTCTATGCCCCATTGGGGCGGCACATCCACAAATATATAAACAGTTCAATAGTTGTTACAACTGTGTCAAAAGGATGGAACTAGGTTGGGTTATTATCGGCACTCCTTGCTCCAGTGAGAAACAAACTTCTAACAGTATTCACACTGGTAAAACTATTGTTAAGAGAATACAGGACACCCCTTCATCTTTCAATATGCATGCTACAGAAACTTAAAGGAGATACCAACTCTAACGAGACTTTTCATAAGTGATTACATGGCATGACCAGGATCTTTACCAGAATCTACTAATACCAGGATCCTGCACAACAATGCTGATGTTCATCAGTTCTGTATAACAAGTTAATCGAAATCACTATCTACTCCAGAGTGATTTTAAATCACTATTAACCCACAGAGAACAATCTGCAACAGCAGACTAGTTCTGTCATCAGTGAAACTACACCTCACTATTGCAAAACCGTAACATTCTTACACTTAGTCCCAGCTCCAAAGAATTTGATTCTACATTTGTCCATCAAGACCTAAACTCACACAGCTGACAGGGACCCTCCTTACAGTAAAGGGCCAAATAATCTAACCAGAATTGCCTCAATCAGTCATCGTGCAGGAACATCTTTTTTTTTCTGAAGCTAGAAGTACAGCCACCTAAAGATAGGCTTCTCAAGAGGTACATTGAACCAACTAGAAAGAATATTCTATTTCTGCTAAAGGATCTTGCAAGGATTGTCACCTTTAGAGAAGTGACCTGATGTCTTCATGTTCTGTTCCAGGATGTGTCAAGTTCAGGACACCAAAGACTCAAAGGGAACCCTGGTGCTATTTACTTTGCAGGGGAAGTTTGCACCCCTTTTTTTATTTTAAACAATGCAAAAAAAGGAGAAAAGACCCCAAATAATATAAAAACAGCTAAGGTGTTGTCAATCGAAGAGCTAGCTATCAGTCAGTTGTTCTGGACAGTTATTGGTCTTTGAAAGGATTTTTTAGTGTGCACACAGGACACATAAGAAAAAGTACCACAGCATTCAAAGAACTTTCTGGTGGTAGTGATATAAAGGCCCTTGTTTGGGCACTTTGTGTTATTAGGTGACAACACTCTGCCCCTGTCTCCCACAATACCACAATGTTGCTACCTACAGGACAGTAAGTAAGTAAGGGTTGTTTCATTTACTTTAAGAGGCAAATGCCTACAAGCCCTACACTAATCTGTCCATATGCACTTTTTTAGCAGCACTTCCTATGCTTTCCGTATCACTGCGAAGTAAATAAGGCTGCTGGGATCTCAACCTTTTATAGTGAGGGTGCTGGCTTATCAAAATACCCATTTTTTGGCCCTTCTAAATCATCTGACAAAAGTTTAATAGCCATAAGGTTTAGTTGGTTGCTATGGTGGTGAAAGCATGCTTTAGTTCACAAGGTCCGAGAAATGGCTGGGTTCATCTCATGCCAATGCTTGACCCAAACCCACATCTTATCCCTGTTTTTTGTAGCCTTCATTTTAATAAATCTGTCATGCAAGATTCGTGAAGCAAGTGTGCTTTGTCTTTTGCAGTGTATGGTCCACTATCATCACCATCAGCGAGCCAGCACTGAGCAATGACAGCAGTGCAAGTGCAAGTACACAGACATTGGCTGTAAAAGGTTAGAGGAGATTAGACGCACTGCAATGCGAAAAAAGATGGACAAACAGTGAAAACACTATTTTCCAAAAGAAAAAATATGGCAATTTAAAGTGATGCATAGTATTCAAAAAAGCAAAATGTCTTCTAGCTAGGGTTTACATCTACTTTGAATGTTCCCTACATAAATTAACAGAAAAAGCTAAAAAATAGAGGTGTTATTGTACTTGGGAGATGTATAAACTGTACAGAACACAAAGCAATCATTTATTTGCATGTGAATTTACAAATGTTGGCTACACTAGAAACAATGTGCTATGTGTTTCTGCGGTATGGCAGGTGTTAGATTGTTTATTGGATGTGTAGCACACTCATAAATGTTGGCTTTGATAGGTATATGGGTACAGCTCCTGCCTGAGTCTGCTGACAGGTGTAAAAAACATGCTACTTTATTCAGTGGTGGCTGCGCATTGAAAAGAAGAGGATTAATGCAAACAGAAAAGCAGGTTCAATAATTACCAACTGATTCACAATATTCGCATTAGAACATCATCAAACATAATATAGAAGTTCACTTTCCCTTATCTAGCTAAGCTTACTGAAATACAAGTCCCAAACTTAGCAGTTGGTGAGCTCACGAGTCTGTGTTACTGTTAAGGTGACCATACACTGTACAACCCTCGCAAGACTTTTGTCTTGCGAGGGTTGTAAGGTAATTTAAAAAACGTACGTTCTGCCCATCTTGGACAGGCAGATCGTTCTAGCGATCATGACTGCAATGCTGAATGGGCAGTGTGCGCATGCGCACACCGGCCGGTTCGGCAATTGTCGAACTAGCACGCCACTAACCAAGATTCGTATGTTTCTCGGCGGGTTTTCCAGCCTGCTTGTTCGACGGAAGACGTGCGATCGCACCGTAGAAACGGTCGCACGCCTTTCATAAACTTTGCGATTATCGTACGATCACGGGATTTCCTGCGATTCTCATACGATAATCGTACTGTGTATGCGCACCTTTAGGGCCCTGAACCACGCCGCTGTAATGTATTCCTTTTAAAAGCAATAAAGTAGCAACCAAAGTTCTGTCCCTTTAAGATGCTACATACTGAAAGGAGCTACAGGTGTGCAGTCCCTTTAAGAAGATTCACCTTGAAAAAACATGTCTTCCCAGACAGTTTACTTTGCCCAACAGACATTACTATAAAGCAATTGTCTGTATTTACCCTGTTTTTTTAGCTGACAGTCTATCATTCACTATGCAATACATTCTATCACACTACTTCCTGATGAGATGAACAGATAGCTGAACATATGGAAGTTTGGGGTTGTATCAGACTAATGCAATTCTAGATATCTGAGTGATGGTCACTGTAGCAGAAGGCAATCTAAAAACTAAACCGAACAGGGGGGTCCCAAGGAGGCCACACACTACTCTAATTTTGGCAGAGTCAGTGGGACTCAGAGAAATTCAACCACTGTATGAGTAGCTTCAAGAAGAACTCAGGTGGAAGAGAATAAGGTGAGCATATTTTCTTTATTTTAGCCCCTAGACCAAAAAATGCAGTTAACCCTTGCAGTGTGAGGGTAGCCGACTGCAAGGGTTAATTTTTAGATTGCCTTAAGCTTTCCATACACTGACAAAGCTGGAGTAGTGTATGCTCCCTTTGGACCCCCCTATTTGACAAAAGTCCATTTTTGAATCAACTTTTGCTGAAGGACCCGGTCTTAAAATTGTCAGCTGAACAGTGATTGCACCTAATTAGCTGCAGTCATTTTATGTTTGGTAACGTTATTCTCTAGGGTTGCCACCTTTTCTTCCAGTGAAACCCGAACACCCTAGCGACGCACGGAATTTTTGGGGGGAGAATGAGTAAATAGCGCCACCCATTATTATGTAAATATCGCAGTCAAAACAATTTTCAGTGGTGTGCCAGTAACCCCTATCTTAATTTTCCTTGCCCTGTCTGCCTGACATCTTGTGTCCGGGTTGCAGCTGCCATGAAACCCGCACACAGCATTCAAAACCCGGACTGTCCCGGACAGGTGGCAACCCTATTATTCTGCCTTTGCTTCATTGGATTTGCTCATGCAGCTGCCCATTGTCAGACCAGGCTAATTATTACCTGTTGATATGCCGATGAACCTTGTAATGGCATTCTTCTGTGAGACCAGGCCAGCAGGACAATACAACAGGATGGATTCTCAGGAAGTAGGTTGAATGACGTTGGGCATCATTCAACCCAAAAGATGATTTGTGCAAGATTGTAAAGTGGAGTGTCTTCACGATATGTCACTGGGGAGGTGAGTGAAGCAAAAGCTCCTTTTTCTGTTTTAACAAGCTCTGTACATTGTCATTTATATACTTTTTTATTGACTCTGGAGTTGGGCTGTAAACATAGGTTTAATTATGCTTATAGGAAATGCCTAACACCTGTCTTGACTCTTTACAGTGATCATAATGTCCATAAAGTGGGGTGCTAGAACTATGTGCTACTCAGAAGGTAACACATTGCACAATACTGTCATATTTTCGGAAATGTATTTATTTTTATTGGTAGATATGTGTTCAAAAGAGGTATGGGGAAAATAATGTCATCAATGCGTTTTAATGGATTTATTTGTATATATGTATGTACAAAGGGGCAGCCTTATTTTCTTATTACATAGTCAGGCTCTGCTTCCTGCTTTGCAGTGCCTAAAGGTGCCCATACACTGCACGATTCTCGTACGAGAATCACGGGAAATCCCGCGATCGTACGAGAATCGTGCAGTGTATGGAAGGCGTGCGACCGTTTCTACTGTACTGTCGCACGTCTTCCGTCGAACCAGCAGGCTAGAAAACCCGCCGGGAATCGTACAATTCTCGGCGAGTGAGTGGCCTGCTGGTTCGACAACTGACGAACGGGCCGGTGTGCGCACGCGCACACTGCCCGTTTGCCGTCCTCGCAAGCCCGCCCCTCATTGCAGTCATCGCAAGTACGATCTGCCTGTCCAAGATGGGCAGATTGTACGTTTTTTTAAGTACTTTACAACCATCGCAAGACTAAGGTCTTGCGATGGTTGTACAGTGTATGGTCACCTTTACATTTCTGATTTATCACTGTAAAAACTCTGTTTATGTTTTGCAGTTATGAGCTGTGTTGACATGCCCCTCTTGCATGATAAGTGACGGCACTGGTCTTGGGCAAGCATTTGTAGCAAGAAACAAGTATGGTGACTCACAACTAATAAGGTACAGACATTCCTCGGTTACCGACTTACCTGCTTTGGGACCACTCGCACTTACGACGGAGCGCCGATCGGCCTCCGACCTTGCGCGTCAGCATCAGTGCGACGTGTCGCCGGCGGAAGTGATGTCCTCCGATCTTCACTGCGGGTCCCGGTAAGTATTTTCATTGCCCGATGTACAGTGCACTGTTCGGTACTGTACATCTGCAACGCTATACAGTACTGTACTAATGCAGTACAGCTGTATAGAGTTCCTCACTTAACGACCAATTCGTTTAACGACCTGGTTGTAGGAATGGAACTTGGTCGTTAAGTGAGGAATATCTGTATTCATCTCCTACTGAGCAGCGTGGTCGAACAGTGGTTGGGGGAGCAGGGACCATGCTAGTTCAGCATCCACAGCACCAATTTTAATAGGACAAAGTGCTACATGCAAGATGTTTCGCGTGAGACTTAATTTTTAAGACAGGAAGATCTCTCATCAATTTTAAATAGGTATAAGAGATGTATCCTCAGCATGCCGGTAAACTTATCACAACAGTATAACAATTTTTCACAAACAAGATAACCTTAGGGCATGCAAATAAGAAAGAAAATGTTCTCATGAACCTGGACAAATACGAGCTCTTTATTGAACCATTGACAAAAAAACAGACTGGATGACCCAGACACAAAAATACTTCCCATTGTGACATTAAAAATGTTTGACAACATTGTCAATCCCCTGCTAACACTCATACCTCAGTCACACCAACTAGGGTACCGATACCACATGTGAGTATATCAGGACTAGGGTTGGGCTCGATGTTCGAGTCGAACGTGAGCTAGACTCGAACATCAGCAGTTCGTGTGTTCGGCGAACACACAAACTGTCAGGTGCAAGACTTTGCCCAATCCGGGCAGAGAGAACAGTGAGAGCCATGATTGGGCAAAGTCATGATGATGCCCAATCCTGGCTCACCCTGTTACAACTGTACACAGCTGGGCGGAGCTAGCTGTCACTGCTAGCTCCGCCCAAATGTTTATATGTTACCGACATCTGTCAAAATGCCATTCTGTGGTGGGTGTTCGTCGCAGTGACAGGACAACACTCGTCTGGTTTAAAAAAAAAAATATTTCTATTTATTTTTTATTGTTTTATTTTGTCAAATCACCGGCGTCGTGGACAACACTGTATGTCGTGATTGACGTTGGATTACATTGGTGGATCCTTTTTTGGGTTTTGTTCTTCTTTAAATAAAAGACTTGACAAAAACATGTCTTTTGTTTTTTTCCAAATAAAGGATTTTTTTTTAAAGTCTGGACTTTTTATTTACAATTTTAGTTAACCCTTTATTATTCATAGTGGACCACAGATTGAATAATAACTTGCAATGCCAGGCTGCTGCAGGGAAAAGGGAGCTGCTGCAGTGAAAAAGGGAGCAGAGTTCTGGCTTGTATTAAAAAGGGAATTTACTGTAGAGACAAATCTAAAATTTTACCACTTTATAGATCGCTAGTTCGACCTCATCTGGAGTATGCGGTCCAGTTTTGGTCACCAATACACAGAGAGGATGCCCTTGAGCTGGAAAGAGTCCAGAGAAGGGCAACCAAACTCATTAAGGGGATGGAGGACCAGAGCTATGAGACAAGGTTACTAAACTTAAACATGTTCACGCTAAAAATGAGGAGATTAAGGGGGGATAGCAACATCAATGGGGATAGCAACATCAGCAATAAACTTTTTACGGTAAACTCCATAACAAAGACTAGAGGCCACCACCTAAAATTGGGGAAAAGGGGCAAAGAGGATTCTTCTAAGTTAGAGCGGTTAGGGTTTTGAACTCGCTGCCGCAAGCAGTGATTTCAGCTGAGAGTATTGAATCTTTCAAAAAGCATTTGGACGATTTCCTCAGAAACCGTAACATTTAGAGGTACAGGTACTCTTAACAAGATCACACAGGCAGGGGCGGACTGACCATTCGGTCCGTCGGGCACTGCCCGAGGGCCCGCGGCCTTCAGGGGGCCCGTCACCCAGGGCCGTAACTAGTGCCACGGTGACGGGCGCCGCATAAGGTGGGGTCGCTGCCGGCACGTAAAGCGCAGATCCAGCCACCGCATACCGGCTGATCTACAGCTGCAGGCGGCTGTCTGATGGGTCCTCACGGCCGAGACCCAGGGCTGCCCCCTGCAGTGCCTGTAGGCTTTTTTAAAATTCTCCGCTCCCTCCACAGTACACTGTCAGTGCAATCGCCCACACAACGGAACGCATGGCACAACGGTGCGATTGCTTGCACTATTTTTTGCGATCACATTACTCCGTGGGCATCGGTGTGGCATGCATTCCGGTGCAAGTGATCGCACTGCAGGTCGGGAGGTGTGGCTGCGGTGCCATTGACTTGAATGCACCACCACACATTCTTCAACCCCAGAACGCAGGGAGGCTGTAATTATGCAATCCACTGTGTTCCAGCAACAAACTGTGCTGGAACACACTGGATTTGGTGTGAACAAGCCCTTACACTCAGTTGAGGGCCCGCTCACGCTATCCAATGCGTTCCCCACACAGTCCCATGGGTTGAACACACTGGATCACATAAACAAACGCTCCCTGCGTTCTGGGGTGGGAGGGGGTGTGGTGGTTCCATTCATGTCAATGGCACGGCAAACATGCCTCCCACCCACACTGGAACGTGTGGTACACAATGCACTGGGGGGGGTTTGTAAAAACTGGCACAGTTGTGCATGGGAACCAATCAGCTTCTCTCCTCAGTTCAACATTTGAAAATGAGTGAGAGGTGCCGATTGATTGCCATGCACGCCTGCTCCAGTTTGATAAATTCCCCTCACTGTGTTCTAGTGCAGTGCAATCACATAAAAATAGTGCATGCCTGATTTTTTGCGATCACACCGCACTGGTACGCAGTGCACTGAGGTACCACATGTTCCAGTGTGGGTGGGATGTCTGCAGCGCCATTGACATGAATGGAGCCACCACGCCCCCTCCCACCCCAGAATGAGCCTTTGTTTATGTGATCCATTGCATTCATCCCATGAGACTGTGCAATGAACGCACTGGATAGTGTGAACGGGCCCTGAGTGATAAACACACCTTCATAAGGTTGTTCTGGACACTGTTCTGCCATACCTGCCTGATAGTTACCCGATCAGGCAGGGTGCTCGCAGTGACTGCGGATGGCGCCAAAAATATCAGGAAATTGTGTAGAGATGTCACCAGCGCACCAAAATCCTTCTTAGGATAAGCAGATGAACATTTGCTTATCCTAAGAAGGGTTTTGGTGTGCTGGTGACATCTCTACACAATCTCTAATCGGGCGGCTGCTCACTCCCAATTAGAGCCTCGGGAGGCCCCAGCGGGCGGCCCTCTAACATGCCTGATTAGAGGGCTGTGCCTGACTGATCTGTGACACAAGAATGTTTATACAGGTGGGACTTGTGGGAGGGGCTTGTATATGGGCGGAGCACAAGGGGGCCCCATAACCATGTATTGCCCGGGGGCCCCATGTGTTGTCAGTCCGCCCCTGCACACAGGGACTCATACACACGCATACACATGCAGAATCACATGCATACATGCAATGGATTGAACTTGAGGGACCTGTGTCTTTATTCAACCTCAAATACTATGTAACTATGAATGGGTAGGGGTGCAAGTACCCCTTACTCATTCACAAGGAGGGAGGCGGGATCTAGGTGCCCCTTTATTAAAGGGGTCCCCCGATGTGAATAAGCCCCCTCCCAGCACCCCCACAACCAACGGCCCAGGGCTTGTGGTAGAGAGACCCTTGCCCCCATCAGCACGAGGACAAGGTGCTTTTCCAGGGGCGACCCTGGAAAGCACCCTCCCAGTGCCGAGGGCATGTGACCTGGTGTACATTTTTGGGGGTGGGGTTCCTCCTTAAAATTCTTACCAGACCTTAAGGGCCTGGTATGACTTTAAGGGGGAACACCACACACTTTTTTTGTGTTTTTTTTTTACACGGGGTCCCTCCTAAATATTCCTACCAGACCTTAAGGGTCTGGTATGACTTTTGGGGAAAACACCACGGCTTTTAAAAAATAAATGTGGTTCCTCCTAAGGTTCCTACCAGACCTAAAGGGTCTGGTATTGTTTGGGAGGGTGAAATGCATGGTTTAAAAAAAAGAAATGTAATTTCTTTTTTCTTTAGAAATGTCAGTTTTGCTGCAGCAGGTTCTATACATCGTACAGATGCGCCACTTTACAGGCAGGTTAAGGGGACCCCCCAGGCATGACATTTAAAGAAATTGAAATGTCACTTTTTATGGCCCCCATACACTTTTTATGGCCAATAACTTGCATATAAGCTCTCTTAAAGGGGACAATTGTTATTGAAAGTTCTACCCCCATAGACTTGCATTGAGTCGAGTTCGAATTCAAACTTTTTGGATGTTCTAAAGTTGGAATTCAAACCTAGGCCTATTCGGCCCATCACTAATCAGGACCTGCAAGTGGATGTATACTGGATTTAATGCGGGGGGCGGGGGAAATGCCCCCATAACAATTTGTCCATGAGGGAATGAGTAGCTCTATGATGTAGCATCAAAGTAGCCTGCATGTTTAAAGCAGTTCATCAAGAAACAGCTAAGCAATCCTTTCCTATAGAGCCAGATATGGCTATGCTCAACAGAAACACATTGTAGTCACTTCCTCTGTAATGCTGGGCACACACCTTACAACCATCGCAAGACTTTTGTCTTGCGATGGTTGTAAGGTAATTAAAAAAACGTACGTTCTGTCCATCTTGCATAGGCAGATCATACTTGCGATGATCGCAAGCCGCGCCCCCCGAGAGGCGGGCTTCTGATGACCGCAATGCCGATTGGGCAGTGTGCGCTTGCGCACACCGGCCCGTCCGGCTTTTATCTTACGAACATGCTACACACCCGCCGAACATCGTACGATGCTCGGCGGGTTTTCGAACATGTTCGTAAGTTAAAAGTCGTGCGACCTTACAGTAGTACCAGCAGCTACAGAGGACTACCAATCCCAGCAATAATACATTCTACAGCGCAACGCAGAATAGCACCAGCTACAAAGGATTACAAATCCCAGCAATAGAACATTATAGTATAATGGACTATTGCTGCGATTTGTTGTATTCCTCCGGGATTCGTTGTCTCCTTTAAGCAGTGGTTCTCAACCTGTGGGTCACTGTGTGATTTTCTGCTGTGCTAGGTGAGAGTCCTCCTCAGCCCTCCTAGCGCAGCAGTGTCAGTTCTCCCGCCACGCCGCCAGATGTCGCTGCAGCAGCCACGTCATCCCTAAATTTTACCGTTGGGGGTCACCACAACTTGGCAAATGTCACCAAGGGGTCCCGGCCCTAGAAAGGTTGAGAACCACTGCTCTACTTAAATGTTATGAGAAAAAATGTGTGCATCTTGGGTGATGGTTTTGTGAATATTGGCTGAAACAATACATAGACCCCTTAAGGTGTTCTATAAACACTTCTTTAAATATTATGCATGTTTTCTATTGTGACTGCTTTAACTGCTGAGAAAAAAAGGGAAGTATTTCCATATGCTAGCAAAGTCAAATAGCCATGCAAAGCACCTGTGTGTAACAGATGCAGGATGGTCCTTATTCTGAAACTTTGTCTGCTGAGCAGTTTCTGTAAGTAATATATTTATCCTTATTAACTTATTCTGTGTGTGCATTTGTAAAAGTATATATAAAGAATTACCTTTACGGAGATTTCACATAGGTATACTAACACTTGCTGTCAGGTCTGCAAGAGCATGTACACAGGAACATTCAGCAAATAAATACAAATTGTTGATAGTTGTTGTAGCATGACTCAACGCATCCCAGTGTCCTGACTAGAGCCAATAATTCTTGCTTCTGCTGTTGAGCTTGGTCTTGTGGAATGAGGGCTACATGTGCAATGATGGCTAACTATGTTGACATAAAAGTTAAAAACCGATATGCATTGTCAGGGTGTTGTTAGATAAGGGGCTAAATTGACATGCCAAGTAATGCTTGTTTTGAAGTTAATCTTGTGACAATTGTATTAAAAATAGTCAATATATGTAAAATGCTTTTATTATCAAACGCTACGCTTGGTGGTGCAGTGCAAAAACCGGGGGGTAACATATCTATACCCTTAGGCACAGTTGCAGCAGTAAGTGGCTGTGTACAGGCTAGAAATGCTTTACTCCTTTTGAATTTCAATTTTTGCAGGGAAGTAATAGGATTTGAGGCTTTGGCTGCTCGGCATCTGAGATTTGCTAGTCTGTGTGGACTGTGTTGTATAAATGTATATAGTGCAACACAGAAGTGCCCCATACTCTGTGATTCATAAAATGCAGCTAAGGTACTGAGTGAATCTAACTATTGCCATAATCAGTCACAGAACCTGTGTAATCCATACGTGTGTGGCTTTAGAGATGTAGGTTTACATTTCTAACTACTATCTTGACACTTGAGCTATTTAGCTTTTCTAAACAGGTTTTTGGTTTTTTTAGCAAAGCGGTAAAAGAAACTTGTTGTGCCTATTTCAAAGTTTAGCATTCTATGGTTGATTATTTATTGAAGCTTAAATTAAAAAAAGCTGAGGTTTTAACATTTTAATTCATCATTATGAAAATTCCTTCAATTAAGCATTATTAGGGTCTGCCTACTGCCTGCTAATCTTTTTATTAAAAGACTCAAGCAACGTTTCCTACTGCCTGCTATATACCTATCAGTTAGTTATTGCATTTTTTCATACATACCCTATTACATGTTTATGTTAGGGCTTTACAGCCAGTTATTCGTTAACTGTTGATTTCAATATCACAATTATACAACAGCTGCCCACTTTCCTCGGGGTTTCCATGCCCTCCCTTTGATTAATGACATATCTAAACTATAAATGATTAGAATCGGCAGGTGCCTTACCTGTATTTAAATATCAAGACAATCTATGTGACCCAAGTATATTAAAGGAAACTAATGAAATGAAAGGAATGGAATGGTAACCTTGCTATACAGAAATATACACTGAGTGGCCAGATTATTATGACCACCTGACGTTTGTAGGCAAATTAGCTATAATTAGACGCTGAAGTTGCTAGAGGGCCAGACCATTATAAATAGGGACGCAGGTTGTTTACCACGGAAGTAGAAGTGATTTTTTTCTGAAGATATGGGTAAACAAGGCGATTTAACTGCCTTTGAACGTGGGATGATTGTTGGTGCTCGGAGCCCTGGAGCGAGTATCAGCAAAACAGCAGAATTTGTTAAATGTTCAAGAGCAGCTGTTGTTAAAGTGTTTATAGACTGGACTGTCAGCCGAAAATCTGGGTCTGAACGTGCACATTGTGGCCGTCAGCAACTAGTCAATGTTAGGGCAGAACGGAGAGTGGCAAGACTGGTACAAGACAACAGAAGGGCAACAGTGCATCAAATTAGTGGTGTCAGGTTCCTCGCATCACCTTTCAACATCTCGTGGAGTCAATGCCAAGAAGAATTGCCGCAGTATTGAAGGCAAAAGGTGGCCCAACGAAGTACTGATGGGGTGGTCATAATAATCTGGCCACTCAGTTTAGAAATATATATGGGGGAATTTATCGAAACTGGAGCAGACAAAATCTGGAGCAGTTGCCCATAGCAACCAATCAACTTCTCTCTTCAGTTAGTTCAGATAAGCTTTGAAAATTAAAGAGAGAAGCTGATCAATAGCCATGCACATCTGTTCCAGTTTTTATCTGCTCCAGTTTTGAAAAATTCCCCTCATAGAGTTACCATAATGTAGTTTATTAAAAAGAAATCCGGCAGTGGTCCCTATACAATGACTTTAAAACACACTAAGCATCACTGTGCTTTATAAATACACATAGGTGCTTTTTTCTTCTTTTTTGTGACTGTACTGTAGATTTTAAAAGAGCCCAATAAAACATAATTCTCAAAATGATATTTGTAAATATTAGATTTGTTCTTATATTGAAAAGGCTCTCCAGGTTTGGTAGACTTATGGAAAAAGACATTTAGTACTCCTATATTAAAAAATGTTTGGGTGTATACTGGAGAGTTAAAAGGAACCTATGATGAGAAAATATGTAGGCCACCATTGCTAAAATCTGCATTTGAAAAAGCTAGATGCCCAACCTGTTATGGTGATCCAAATACTGTCTGAATCACTGAACTGGAACACATATGCAGACCCGGACTTCTAATCTTCCACTGAGCCACAAGCTTGTCCTGGTTAAGTGTTTCCCAAAGTATTGACGTTGGAGATGGCCAGGCAGCTAGCATTATCAACCAACAACTTCTGTATTTATTTCAGTAGAGATTTCCTCTATAGGTAACATCTCTGCATTCAAGTTCTGAGGTCTGCATGGCTGCTACAGCCATGACAATGGGGCCCCATGTCTGTTTATTTACCATTGTATTTTATATTATGGGGAATGTAACAAAAAAAACAAAAAAACTCTCAAAGGTGGAGAGGAACTATATCTAGGGCCGGATTTACGCTTTCTGCTGCCCCAAGGCCAAATTCCCCAAATTACTTTTTGACCTGCAGGCTGCATACAAGTGATCTTGGCGACATCGCCAAAATCACTTGTACAAAATGAGCGGTGACTTCCCTGCTCTACATTTAGCCCTGTTTGCCAAAAGCAGGGTTAAATGTAGAAAAAAATACCCGCCTGGCGCCTGGAACTGCATGTCCCGGGCGTTGGGCGATAGGAATTCCACACCCCTGCTGCCCCTCTACTCCCTGCTGCCCCAAGACCGGGCCTTGGTGGCCTTGTGGGAAATCCGGCCCTGACTATATCAGACAAATCTCACCAATAAAGTTCTTAAAAGAGATTTTAAACCCAGTAACAGACTCTACCTGTAACTGAAATGTTTAACTGACCTTGTAATTAAAGCTCATATAAAGCTACAGGATACATTTGCTCTTTTCTTTTACTTAGCTGCTGTTGTATTTTGTTTCCCTGTATATAGATATCTCAGTTGTGGATATGAGTGTCAAAGTGGTGAACGTGTATTTTAGCTCTGTAAACTTCCATACCATACTGCATTGGGATGCTGTGTGTGATGTACTACATCCATGCACGTATAATGTGGTCTACAAGATGTAAGTAGTTCTTTTACTCTGTTCTGCCACATATTAAAAGTGTTTTCCTTACATTGGCACTATCCATTATTCACAGTACAATAAGATGAAAGCCCAACATATTATTTTGGCTAAAGTGGGGAATGGTTAGAGCCTCAGACCAGGGCTGTGCGTGGTCTCACCAGGGCTGTGCAGAGTCTTACCAGGGCTGTACAGGGTCTCACCAGGGCTGCATGCGGTCTTACCAGGGCTGCGTGTTGGTCTCTGTGTGGTCTTACCAAGGCAGTGTACCCTGATATGGCCTTTGTCCAACCTTAGCTGAATATATGGAAATGGAATTTAGGTGGGCAAGACACATTCCTTTAACCCAAATGCAAAGGGTTTAATCTCCTTTTCATTTAAAATTGTTCTGAAACAGCTAGACTAATATGTCAATCTCACTGGGCCCTACAACAGGTCTGGGGCTCCACCCACTATGTCAAAACATCATTCCCTTCCTTCTGAACTAGGTATTTGAACAATTTAAACTTTACTGAGCATGTATCAATTTTATATGACTCCACTGTTCATACAGTAGCTCTGTAAATTTTTCAGTAGGTCACTGGCTGTGTGTTATAATGCCCTGGAACCAAGAATTTGCCTTAAACGACTGCTTATCCTTTAGCTATTCTACTTTTTATCTCTGTGTATATTAAAGCCTAAAGTAGGGAATACATGGTTAGAATTTCAAACAAATGAAATTGATTGTGGAACAATCGTTCAACTTTCTAATCAGTGATGGGGTCCAATCGATGATCAATTTCGACCGCAGTGACAAAAAAATTCGACGGAGCTTGTTGCAAAATTTTTCTCGATCGAACGAATGTCTAACAGTGAATGTGGTTTTCTTTCAGGAAATTCCATTTTTTCCGAAGTCAAATGTTAAATGAAAACGAAAACCAAACAAAATTTTGAACAACAATCGCCAAGTCTCTGATGGTATTATCGAATGTTCTGTCAAGATTTTTCATACGAATGTTCGTTCGAAAATATACCCATGTATACCCTACTTTACTCCAGCTTTCATAAACTTCACAAGGCCTTTTCCCCTTCCCTTCCCTGCATGCCTCCCTACACCTAATGTTTAACAAAAACAGCATACATTGTCCTGAATCCTGGGTGTGGGTCCAAGACAGCCTGGGTTCACAGGAAGAGGTTGGATGATGCTGGGCATTATTCAACCCAGAATTGGGCAGTACCTACTCTAAAATCAAGAGACAAGGAGGATAACGGTATAAAGCCAGTAAATAGCATACCCTAACTTTCAAAAATAAAAAAACAGCAAGTTTAATATATATATAATAATTTAGAAAAGCTTATTTCCAAGGTTTTCCTATTGGTCAGTGCAGATGCCCATTAAATTAAAGACCAAATAGAGAAATCTAAAGGGACAGGCCAAGCTCAACTTGTGATTTTGAGTGAAGGCTACCACTGTTTTTTTTTTTTAACATATGCCTAGTTTGTATTAACCAGACTTGTGACAGGTTTCCTGTAGGTTGCCATCGGTGAACTCCTTGCTAGCTGCCTGGACATCATACTGACTGTTTGGTTCCAGCATTCAGTCATTTAAAAAGTATTTAAATGGTAAAATCTGACTGGGTACACCTGCCAGGCAACAAGCAGAAGTCACCACTGGCAGTTTTTTATGACAAATTTCCTTTGAAGAATCAGTGATTAAGATTTTAGCACGATGCAGACTGCTATTTAAACCTTTACCCTAAGGTCCCTTTCACACAGACTGATTAGGAGATGATTCAAGCACAGATCCCCTCCTGATCGGAGCAGTATGGAGCAGATGCCACTGCTGTGACATCCGTGTCCATACAGTTTTTTCCTTCATTTAGCCATGGAGGAAAGAACATGTGTCCATTTACATCAGATTACCCCCAATCCAGCACGATCAGGTCCAGTGAAATGAAATTCTGTTTCCTTTGTTTTTCTGGACTTGGCCGGAATCAGGGGTAACTGGGTGTAAACAGACGCCCATCCATTTAGACCCGGCTGCTCATAGAATAGCATTGGGCATCTGATTGGGTCAGCCTGAAAAACTGACAGGCATACCCGATCGGATCGCCCATGAGAAAGGAGCCTAAGAGCAGACTGGAAGAGGAAACTCTAATATACAAGTCTCTATGCATTAAAACAGGGGTGCAAAAATGAATGTCAACACACACGTGTTTTTGTTTTCGAATTACAGATATGGAGAAGGTTATTGGACAAATAAACCAGACTGTCGGGGAACACAGAACTTCTGTGATATGACTACAGAAATGCAAAAAAAAGAACATTTTGAGGACAAAATGTTAGCAAAAGTAAGAGCAAACGCCGGGGATGTGACTTCTAAATGGAAAATGAGCAAACCATTTACGCCCATACGTGACAGTAAGTTGAATTAATGTTTCTTGTGCTTCCTGTGAAATATAACATTGTAACAAAACATCATACCTCCCAACTTTCTGACATGAGGAAGAGGAAAAGTGTGCAGGCCACACCTTGGCTACGTTGACTATGAAAATGTATTACACAGAAAATGATTGGTTACACCCACAGGTGCTTTTTTTCACCACTACTTTGCCTTTACCTTGATAGGGGGTTTTCAAAATAATACATTCAATAATTTAGAGGTTAGATGGAAGGTTTAGTGTAATGTAAAACTATTGGTAACTAAATAGTAATTTATTTCTTTTTGTGACCGAGGTCTTTACATCAGACCAATAAGGGACAGAATAAATTCGATCCAAAAGTGGTTCAGTCCCTCAAAATTAGAGAGACTTGGAAGCTAGGAAACATACCTACAGTGGGACATGTAATTTCCAGTTGCAGAACTAGAAAAGCATCCCTTGTCCTGCATACTAAAATATATTATTATATGTACTTTTTCAATAATCCAGCAAAATAAATGTAGTAAACTAAGGCAGCCCAGAAAATAACCAACTTTATGAACAGCAGTTTATAATGCATATGTAGGATTATGTACAATAGGAAAATGTAACATTTTG
Source organism: Nanorana parkeri (assembly GCF_000935625.1). Lineage (NCBI taxonomy): Eukaryota > Metazoa > Chordata > Amphibia > Anura > Dicroglossidae > Nanorana > Nanorana parkeri. The sequence goes on from NW_017307208.1 coordinate 641,879, forward strand.
CCTTTTTGCCCATTAGTGAAGTATGTACACAATAGACTACAGTAATCTAGTTGTTTATGGAATATTCCTGTAACACAACGCTTCACAAAAAGTCTAACATCTTATCTACCAAATACTTTTCCGCTAATTGGTAAAATTCAAAAGAACCAGTTCACCTGAAACTGACTATGGTTAGTCTGTGAAGGTTCACATTCATCCAGGCCATGGTATATCTGTAAAAAAAAAAGTCAAGGCAATTTCATCCGACCAGCTTTCTCAATCAGTCATTCTGAATTGAGAAAGCTGGTCGGATTTCCAGTGAAACGTCTTCAAGAAAAATACAGCAAGTCCAGTTGCCTTGACTTTTCTTTTTACAGATATGACTATGGTTAGGTAACTTTGGGATACATTATTCCCCAGCTCCTTATCTCTCAGAAACACCAGCAGCAAGGTCTCACAGCTTGAGTTCCCTGGTGTGTGCTCTTAGATATAGCAGGGTAATCTTAAACTGGCCATATAGCAGTAGAATTTAATTACGAAAAAGTTTATTTCTACAGGTGTCAGAACCAAATGTTTTGATTAGATTTTTTGCATGAACATGATGTGCGGTACCATCGCTTCCTGGTGAGCATTCCCAAGCCCCGCCCCCAGCACAACCAGCCCCTAGCATGCAGAAGACCCGCCCATATACCACCAAGCCCCACCCCCATCCCGCTAAACCCCCGGCTAGTGTGAAGGAGGAAGGGAGGAGACGTCCTCAGTGGGCTTTTTTCCCCTTTTTTTGATTGGAAGGCTTGGACCAATGGCGCTTTGCCATTGGTCCAAACCATCCACAGAGCTCACGCCTCTAACAAAGAGTAGAGGTTGTGATAGCTCTTGCTTCACCAAGTTAGGTTACACAAGCAGTGGGGAAGCCCGCTGCTGTGAAACCTAACTACCTGTCAAAAGCCGGATGTAGCAATGCCTGTAATTAACAGGCAGCGCTCCATCCATGACAGGTTACACAGCGTGGAGGCTTTCCTTGCTGTGTAACTTCTTAGAAGCCGATCTTAATGGAGAAAAAGCAGTCAGCTTTAGACTTGAAGCTGACAGCTTTTACGTTCATAATACTAGGTGAGGCTCTGCCTCTCCTGACCGCACATCCCTGATATATATATATATATATATATTGCAGCATACTTTTTCTGGAAATGTTTCTGCAAACTCTAGGACTGAAAAATTCTACTTAGTTTTCACTGTCTGAGGGGTGTCCTATGTTCTATGTATAGTCCTATGATTAATCCTGCGACACAGAAACAGCTAAAAAGGTAAAATCTTTTTTCCCCCAATTATTATGCTTTTCAATTATTTCAATTCTTTTTTTCAATTATTATAGTTATGTTGTTTAAATGGCAACACATACCAAACAAATAGAGGGGATACTAACATTTGGCTACAAAAGTGGAAATACCCTTTAATGCTGAATATTGTGGGATAGAAAACTTTGTACAGGGAGACTATACTGTTAAAGTCCACAGGAGTCATAGTTAGTCAATGACTGGTTCAACCCAAAAGTATCTCACTATAGGCCACCTGTCTCAAAGTACCGGCCCGTGAGCCGGTACTATGTGAGCCCGCAAGCCAGAAGACAAGTCAGGTACGTGGTAATCGCCACTAGAGCACCAGGGATCGATCGTGGCTCCTCACAGCCTCCTCCCTGCAAAAAGGTGAGCAGGAGAGGGGGCTGTGTATTTTATTTATATTTTAATTTATATGTGGGTAAGCGGTGGGGGGGAGTTAATGTTTTATGTGTGGGGGGGCTGTATTTTTTTTGTGTATGGGGGAAGTATTTTTTTTATATGTGCAGGGGTAGCTTTTTTTTATATGTGCAGGGGTAGTATTTTTTTAAATATGTGCAGTGGTAGTATTTTTTAAATATGTGCAGGGGGAGTATTTTTTTATATGTGCAGTGGTAGTATTTTTTTTATATGCGCAGGGGCAGTATTCTTTGTGTGTTTGCAGTGATAGTATTTTGTTAATATGTGCAGTGGTAGTATTTTCTAATATGTACATGGGTAGTATTTTTTTATATGTACAGGGGTAGTAAGATGGGGTAGTTTTTTTTATGTGTATGGGGGAGTGTATTAGGCTACATTCACACCTAAATCTTTAGGTGCAATTAGGGATTTCTGCATCAGGAACTTGCGTTTTCCTGCAGCAGGAATCACTAATCTGCCGTTTAAAAGTGGCAGCTGTCACCTATTCAAGTTAATGATCAGGTGACAGCAGCTGCATGTAAATGCCTGCACACCGCATGTAATCATATGTAATATGATTACATTCGGTTAGGAATCAATCACTCTCCCAGGACGCAATGATTGTGCATCCAGGGAGAGTGTTTTCTAACCGCATGTAATAATATCAGATATCATTACATGCAGTGTGCAGCCGTTTACATGCAGCTTCTGTCACCTGATCAGTGTGTGTATTGGGGTCTGTAATACCATACCGGATATAATTACATTTTACTGTGATGTATGGAATTTGGCAAGCCGGCCCCCATGGGAGAAAAAAAATTGTCGAGTGGCCCCCTGAGTCAAATGAGTTTGAGATTTATCCATTTTTTCCAGTCTTTTAAAATTCTGGAATAACCACACCTTTACTGTGCTAATAAATGTGTTAATATACCCCTTTAAACTTTCTCAAACATCATAACACTGTACAGAAACATTTTTCACCTTAATATATATGATAAGACAATATATACGTTATTGAATAACCTGTAAAACTGTTAATTCTATACCTCTTAATATATTAAAACATAAAACTGCAATAGGGTCCAATATGATGCATCAGCAAAAAAACTATTTTGTCCATGGACAACCGCACAATCAGTTTGATTATCTATATGTGAATGTCTTGAAGGAAATCAAGAAAGTTGGTAAAATGAAAATAACTTGAGTGATAAATATATTTTTATCTCTTTCAGCGAATATAAGTGCTCCAGGTGTGAGCCTTTCTTCCAGTGCAACCTCTATAGGGATATATATAACTGCTCCACCACTATTAAACTTCAGCATGTATCCTGAGAAGGAGAAGGAAATATCTTTTAACATTGCCGTTTCATATATGTCAAAGGTAAGACTTGTCACAAATGAAAAATAAATGTGAATTCAGTAGCGTGTATTCTTTAACTTTCAAGTACTGTAGTCCATTCCCCTAGGAACATTTTTATTGGGAGAGTGTATTATTAAATAGAATATA
>NW_017307208.1:645708-648378 GCF_000935625.1 Nanorana parkeri
AATTAAATATCAGTGCAGGAATAAAAATGTAGTTTTTAAAATGTATTTTTCTATTATATTTTCTGTTTATTCTTGCTACTAATAGAAGCTGATTGTTTACAGAGCTTAACAACTGACGTTAAAATGTACACACTGAGCTGAATGAGTCAGATAAATAACTCCCTTCCTACTTTCCAACTGCCTGTTCACTCAGCTAAAGAGAAGAATCTGCAATTCAACAGCTTCTGTTGTGTTCTCTATTAAGAAAACCCATAATGCTCTGTGACACCAGTGTCATGGATGCATCCTGTATTAAATTATTATTTGTAAAATGTGTATTTAATATAACTAGCAAAAAATCTAATACAGTTAAAAAAACATTTTTTAGCTCATAAAAGCTCTGCCAACAGGTATTTCCTTGAGCAGGTTGTGGTAAATGTGGTGTTATAATTTCTCTAACCCAGCATATCTCAACCTTTTAAAGTATGCAAAATTTCGAGGCACCCCAGTCTAAAAAGTCATAGTGGGGAATCCCATGCAAAACACACAAACAAGTGGATTTCCCTGTTCCCATAAAAGTGCCCCCTTCAAATTAAGATTCCTCCCCTTCACATCAGAGTCACCCTTTGCATCAGTAGCCCCCCTTCACACCAGGACCCCCCTTTCACATAAAAAGCCCCACTTTCATATCAGAGTCCCCTTCCCCCATTTTACATCAGGAGGCCCCTTCACATTCATTTACCCCTTCATTTACCTCTTCACATCACAGTCCCTCTACCAAAAAATGTTAAGGCACCCTGAACAGGCCATGAGGCACACCAGTGCAGGGTCGGATTAATAAAGGCGCTCCAAGTCCACCAATGAAAAATAGGCCCAGTGGCTATGAACCAGCTCAGATTGCCTCGGTATGCCACATACCAAGGTGATCCAGGCCGGCCGAGCACAATCAGCTGAGCTGGCTTTCTAATCTGGCAAATTAGGCGGCTGGTCGCTGGGGCCTCGTGGCACAGCTGCCTCTAATTAGGAAGCCACCTTTGCTGCTGCTGCTGTGCAGAGTACAGAGGGAGCCCGGTACAGATGGAGCCTTGCAGAGGATACGGATCACCTGCTGCTTTTCCTCCCCCAACAGCCGCTAAGTATAGATAATGCCAGGCGATGTGTGAGTACAGATACTGTCTCTCCTCTCTCTCCCCTGGCTCTCTCTCCTAGGTGTCTCTCCTGGCAGTCTCTCCACTCTCTCTCCTGGCTGTTTCTCCCCTCTCTCTCCTCTGGCTGTCTATCGTCGCTCTCTCTCCTGGTCGTCTCTCTCACTCTCTCTCCTGGTCGTCTCTCTCTCTCTCCTGGCTGTTTCTCCTCTCTCACTCTCCTGGCTGTCTCTCCTCGCTCTCTCTCCTGTAAATTCTCCCCAAAAAATTGCCACACCGCACTAGAGTGTTCTGGTTTTCGCTTGAACAAAAGGTGGCAACCCTAATTTGTAGGCCTCTAAAACAGATGACATTATTCTGCATTGCTGTGTAATGTAGTGTTATAAAGTAGCCACTGCTCCAAGCTCACTCCTGTGATGGACTACAATCTCAGTACACATCTTTAAAAAGTTGTTAAACTAAACATAAGATTGTAGTCCATCACAGGAGGGAGCTTGGAGTGGTAGCTACATTACAACACACACAGGGAGCATGGGGGACAAAAGTATCCACCTTCCAGAAGGAAGGACAATGTCAGCACAAATTTAGAGATGATTTGAGGATCTACAGCTGAGTAATACACAGAAAAAATACATTTTAATAGTTAGGGTACTTGACTGTATTTTTAAGATTTAACTACAGAGTTTAGTGCCACTCTATTCTGTTACACAAAACATATTTTATCTTCTTATATACACTTCACATGTTCGACAACCATTAGCCCACTAGTGTGATCTTTTCTCCTGGACCCTTTTATGTTTAAACCAACCCTACCATAATGTGGGAAAACATGTCACTAATATTTACAGTGAATGCTTGTATGCTGAATTTAAGGAAGTACGGTATCTACTTTCATTATACACTGATTATTTACAGATGTTTGACAATAACTGGCTTGTCATCTGGTTTATTGCATTTATTAAGATAAGATAACTGTGTTTACCTAACATTATGGGGTTAACTGACAATTGTGTTTTCCTGTGATTTACTACAAAACAAGAAGCTGAAAATACGCAGACAGAAATGGAATTGGCAACACCTATAATATGTTTATAGATTTTGAATAATGATTACACTTAAAATGACTGTAAACATTTTTATTCGATATCCTTATTGGAAATCAGTAAGAGGATTGATTTTAATTTGCAGTAAAACATTCCTTATTTTTAAACAATAATCTAATAGTGCTTGGTGTCAATGAGTGCCTTGTTATATCTAATGAGTGCATTACATTATTTTTGTTCTATGGTGTTGGCATGCTTTGAATTGCTACAATTGTATCAGCAGTGTTCATACTCCGAAAAGTTAAAGCAAATCAGTCCCTAAACGAAACCATTACAAGATGTACTGAATACAAGATGTGCCTAGAACAGGGGTGGGCAACTCCGCCCCTCCAGCTGTGTTTTAACTACAAATTCCAACATGCCTCTGCCTCTGGGAGTTATGCATGTAACTGTCAGTCTGCCAATGGCTCAAGGGACTTATTGTTCTACAACAGCTGGGGGAG
>NW_017307208.1:648653-664717 GCF_000935625.1 Nanorana parkeri
GGGGTAGAATCTAGAAAATGCTTACTTTTTCTACAATCTACTGAATGCTGCTCCATTGAAGAGGATTCTAACTCTGATGTCTGTTAAGAAACAGATACTTCTGGTAATGTCTCCTGTATCCCCTGTGCCCAGTCGTTACTTTCTCTGGAGATTGGGGAGAGAGCCAGCACACGTTTTTTGTTAACAAAACCCCTGTATGGGGTTCCCCCACCGCCCTCCTACCTGATAGGGTCCAACACAGTGGAACCCCTTTGGCCAGCATTCTGACTCACTGGGCATTATTTACATTAATTTTTCCACAACAACATAGGGATGAATGGGGAAGCCAAAACCAAGTATGTAGGGATTTCCTTAAAAGCATAGCCTTGTACTTTAAAGCTGAAATCTGGGCTAAACAAATAATCTAAACACATGAGGTCTGAGTATTTTTACTAAAATCTTGGTGTCTTTTGTGTAATTCTTCCAGACTGGTGCAGTGATTCAGCTTGAAACAACTCCTGCACTTTGCCTTGCAATAGTTTTCTGCAATACAGACCAGTCACTGCTGCTCTTTCTCTTTGTGCAGTGTGACTGGTCTTGAATCCGCCCCCATCCTGTAATTTCCTGCAGGCAGCCTGTAGTGGGTGAACCTGCTGGGTACACTCACCTGCTCTGCTCTGCTTTCTGCACAGGTTATGCACAGTACAGTTATGAACTAGTTTCTACCTTTACAAGGTAATATCTGCCTTTTCAAAGATATTTGTTGCACACAAAATGGATTTAAATTTATTGTGGCTGCTGAGGAATATGTTTAAAAAAGATTTTTGTGCATGGAGTTCAACTTGCCAAGGAAAAACCCCTCTAGTTGAGCTAGATTAATTGCATGGATATTAGAGAAGTTTGGAGCAGATTGTAACTTTTTTCTGTTTCATAAAATTGGTGTAGGCCTTACTGTGTCCTTTATTTAATCTAAAGTGTATGTGTGCCTCTACCTCTGTGTTGTAATAAGAAAATGAGTACCGTCTCCATCATTTCAGTTGTGTGTAACCAAATCAACTATAGAAAATGTTGCACCTCTTCAAAATGAAACTTCTCTGTTTGAGTCTTTAATATCCATGCAGACTTCTGGGAAAAGCAGATTAGTGGGCGTTCTGTACACAGACAGAAAAACAGTAGGCCCCCCTGCACTCCTTACAGCGCTTCCGGTCCAAGTGAAAATAGTGGTGCTCGCAGTGACAATCACGGATGGCGCTGTGTACAACAGTCAATGAACGATAGAAATCACCAGCACTCCGTACACAGACAGTCTAAAAAGGGGAAATAAGAAAAATGAGGAAGTCGTTATACTGTAGCTCCTTATTTGTGAAAAGAGTGGGACAATGCAGGGAGACAAAGCACTTTTTTACGTTGACATTTATTGCATATAGAGTGTTTAACACAAAGGTACAAACATCAGATATCACAAAAGGATACATATAAAGTGACCAAGCTAGTGGGACAAGTTCCATGTTTAACATTTTATCATGATATAAGGAAATGCTGAGGGTAGTTTCTCTAATAAGGTATAAGTAAGTTGTAGAATCTTGACAATGAATGCAGGGGAAGGAGAAAGAAGGGAAGGGTGAGAGGACAAGGTAAGGAAGAACAGATAAATTAGGGCAGTAGGTCTCATCACCAGAAGCTACCATCTCAATACCAGTGGAAGCATTATATGGTACATCTGAGAACAGGGACATATACTCTGGGCTTAATTTATACATATAGACATACTAAAAGGAGTTAGTTCATAGTGCATGTTATTAACAATAATATAAAACAGTCTGAGGCTATCTGAGAGCCAACAATTGCAGTTTTTCTGGAACTTAGCTACCCATGTTTCCCCGAAAATAAGACACTGTTTTATTTTGTTTTTTGGCTCAAAAATACACACTAGGTCTTATTTTCGGGGTAGGTCTTATTTTTTTATTTTTTTTAATGTTCAACAATCCACACTTATTTATGTAGAAAAGTCTACATGTATCATGTACAAAAATATGGTGATCAGGGCAATCAGGGGTGCCGTACCTTTCCAAGAGCAATTTGGTAACCAATCGCTGGCCAGAATGAGCGAAGAGCACTTTCATTATCGATTCCTCACAGGCGGAGTGCATTTGGTATCACTCCGCCTGTGACAGGAGCCGGCGCTATAGAAGAGGTATCGGCTTATGCGGCTCTGCTCCCACCGGTGCCGCCTAGCTTCCTATAGCGCCGGCTTTGTTGGCACCGCTGATTCTCTCCTGCCTCTCCCGCGGCACTTCAAGTTCCTCCTTATGCCACCGCCGGCCCTGGGAATGGTCACAACTAGGTCTTATTTTCGGGGTAGGTCTTATATTTTAGCAATTCCCCAAAAATAGTACTAGGTCTTATTTTCGGGGTAGGTCTTATTTTCGGGGAAACAGGGTATTAGTAGTGTGCATTGGCAAAAAGACGTTCATAGGTGGAGTTTGTATTACAGATGCTAATGTAGTAGAATCCTTTTTTTGTGTCCATAGTCCCGCTACAGAGAGCCTGTCTGCTATTAACCCTTTCACTGCCAACAAAATATGCTGTATGGCACTGGCAGCGGGCCCCTTTAAACAAACTCCAGGTGGCTATAGTAGACTTTACGATAGTCGCCTTTTTTTAGTCCACAGGTAGATGGGAGAGGTACCTGCGAACATTCGTTTGCCGATTCCTCGCTGAATTTAGCTGGTAGCAACACTGATTGCTTTCCGGTTCCTCAGCTGTCATTCCCCAGCTAGAGAAGCTGGGGAAGAAGCTATTCCAGAGCGATCGGCTCCCCCCACTAATGCGTTTATATTAACATAAGCAAACTAGAAAAAGATGGTAACCGCATACATTTATAACCAGCCTTTGTAGCAGGGTGCACATGGGAAGGCTTACAACAATACAAAACAAAAAGACTCCCCAGCACACCTGCCAGCTAGCCTGCAACAAAACAAATTACCCTGTCTAGCCTTCCCATGTGCACTCTGCTACAAAGGCTGGTTATAAATGTATGCGGTTACCATCTTTTTCTAGTTTGACTATTTTAGATGTGGGGGGCGCACCGGGGGCATTTTTGGTTGCTGGGCCTCCAGTGCGTCCCTGCACCTTGTAAGGAGGAGTAGGCTACCTCCTGGTACACCTGCATTTAATTTATCGACTGCATTAATATGCTCTTGGAGACTCATATAAATAGAGTTAGGACCACACTTTACAGAGGTGCCTTGACGGGGCGGTGTGGCTTCTACATATTTTTGGCCAAAGGTTTGTGCAACTAAAACCTCTGCTTTTAACGCATACTGTTAGACAGGATAATTTGTTTTGTTGCAGGCTAGCTGGCATGTGTGCTGGGGACTTTTTGTGTTTTATATTAACATAAGCACGCCTTAACGTAAGTGCACCTAAGTACGAAAATGACAATTGTGTTACACATGTTAGGTATCACCACATGCGCCAGAATGAGAGCAATAATTCTAGGGCCAATATTCGTGGTTAACTCTAAACTGAAGACCTGTATGGGCTTTTAAAGCATTGCCTGTGCACAATTTTGGGTTCCGTATTTTATTACTGTTTCACGGGTACACACGATTTTTAAGTTTGGTATGTGGGAAATTTATATACTCAGCATAACCTTATCTTTTATATTTTCCAAAAAATGGGTATTCTATTAGTGTTGATGTCCACTAAAATTAACTCAAGTGTAACTTTTACTGAAATTTTGGGTTTGATAAAGAGTTCCGCTAATATCAAATGACATAAAAATTTGTAACATCACCTTCAAGAAATATTTAACTCTTGGGAGTTTAAAGTAATTTTCAGGCCTAAGATGGGGATTGTACCGTGTGCAAAAAAACGCAAACAAAATGCATTGACAGTGAAAGGGTTAATTTGTGGTTTAGAAAGACTAGGGCCAGGATTCAATCCCTATTCCCGAAAGTGCATTTTAGGATCAGGGGTGCTAAAGAAGTAAATAAATGATGCAGAAAATGTCTTTCCAGAAGGTAATTACTAGGCTGCAGCTCCACCAGATATGGTGTAGAGAGCCAAAGTGTCCACATTCTTTCCAGCACATTGAAGATTGATTTGGGAAAATTGCAGCCAACTTTTAAAGAGTGTAGTAGCTTTGTGTTGACTCCTAGTGGCCAAAATATCTAGAAGTCGTGAGTGGTCATTGAAGCATTTAGCACCATTGCTGGATAGACCAGGTAAACTCAAGTTCTTGTTCCCATCTTGTCATAACTTGTAAGTTTACTAATGAATTGGGGGTCAGGTAGGATCTGGTAGATATATGCGATCCCTTTCCATTTGAGTCTGTGGTCTTTGTAAAAGGTGATACATTTTTATGATGAGGAGATTATCCTTCACCGACACAGAGAATAGAAAATGTCAGAAGCCATGGTATTTACAGAAGTCTTTGTGAGGGAACCAACAGGTTGAGCAGAGACCAGCAAATGATTTACATTTGGCACAGATCGCCAACAGTTTGGATGTTTGCAGTTTTCCAGCATTTAAGGTTCAATTCTAAGAGGAGTAGACCTATGGTGGCCAGAGGTGTCTATTTTGGTGCAAGCACACTGCACTTAGGAAAGGATGGGGTTAGTGGGATCAATGCAGCAGTAACAGTGTCTAGGTAGCATTTGTTGGTATGGCCAGTTACTGGAGCAGCACAAATCCGATCAGTTAGGCATGGTTCACACCTGGGCGTATTGCATATGCGCGGCTGTCGCGCGTTTTTTTTAACCGCGATTCGAATGGAAACGCGCAACAAAAACGGCCCAAAGTAGTACATGTACCTTTCCAGGCGTGGGCCGTTTTGTAGCGCGTTAGGGACGGGCTGAAATACGCCAAGGTGTGAACCAGACCCATTGAATACAATGGGATTTAGATGTTTGAGCGTTTTGTAGAGCGTTCGTCGAACGTAGAACGCGCTACAAAACGTTCAGGTGTGAACAAGGGCTTACTTAAAATCAACTCATGAAACATCCATTTCAATTTGTTTGCTATACTTACAAGTCCACCACAGTTCAGTTGGGTCTAAGATTGCAGCTATATGATTCTTAGAGACATCCGGGCTCCCATCCCTGTGTGGCATTTAAGGGCATACAGGGTTTTTTTGCCAAAACTGCCCCCCCCTCCCCCATAATGTAAAGTCAAAGGTCCTTTGTACATTCTGTAAACATTTTGGAAGGATTGGGATGGATAAGGTCCAAAATAAGTATAGTATGTTGGGGAGGATAAACATTTTAGTTAATTCAATTATTCATGCCCATGAGACCTGTGTCATCTGTAGGTTTTACATAAGGTTGCTATTTTTAATGGTAGGGCCATGATTAGGATTGAACATGTTGCTACTTTGAGAAGTCAAATTTATCCCTAAATATTTCAACATTGAGACGATGTCCATGAGAATGAAGATACACAAGACATGTTGGCTATAGAGTGACACTGACTCAGGAGTTAAACATTAAAAATGCATTTCAGTACCCAAAGGCCCCTTTCATATGGGCTAATCAGGTGGGGATCTGTGCACGGATTCCCTCCCGATAAGAGCAGTTGTGATGGAGGAAAAAAACTGAAATTAACAGACTCTATGTCAGTCTGTGGGGAATTGGCTGTAAATGGATCTGGCACAAACAGGTCTGGCGAAACAGATCTTTGATTCATTTGTTTTTCCAGACCTGTCCGGAGTTGGGGCTGGCCGGGTGTACACAGACACATGGCTGCCCATAGACTAACAATGGGCATCCAATCAGGTCTGCTTGAAAAACTGACAGGCAGGCATGTGAAAGGTGCCTAACTATTAACACAAATTTAGCTTTTTTGTGCATCACTCAGTTGTAGATGCTCAAATGTCTGAATTCGTGCTGACGCTGCCCTTCCTTCTGGGGGGTGGCCATTTTTGTTCCCCATGGTCCCTGTGTGTGTTCTAAAGTAGCCACCACTCCAAGCTCCCTCCTGTAATATACTACAATCTCAATACAAATTAGTAAAATAAATTTAAGATTGTAGTCCATCACAGGAGTGAGCTTGCAGCGGTGGCTCACATTTGTTTTTAAGATAAAAAGGAATTTTCTTTACTTACTGAAAATGTTTTTGAGAAAATTAATGCATTCACCATATCTAAGGACTGGTAAGCTGCAATATTTTACATTTTTATTCTTGGGTTTAGTTAATTCTGGATTATAATTCTCAGCTGTTTAACTAGGTTTAGAGGCATATTTTTTATACAGCCTAAGGGAAACAGGTATAATTTTTTTTTTTTTTAAATGCATTAATTTAATGCCTTTGTTAACAATATTAAATTACTGTAAAATCGGGTTACATTTGATTTAAGCCATAGAAGCAAACAATGTCATCTATTGCTTGACTACAATAACCCAAAATTGTGATTTTTCTTTTGGGTTCCTGCACTTTTACTTGAAGAAATAAGTAATGTGCTTTGTGAACATGACCAGCAGAGGGAGCCCACGTTTATATGCAAAACATGATTTCTGTAAATGTTTTGCTACCTTTTTTTCCGATGTATATAACCTACTATAGCAAAACTGGCGTTTACAAAAATGCAGTTTAAATTGCTGGCAAATGAGTTCCCAGCTGCCTGGTACTGTTTGTGCTTGGGGATTTCCATCATCTACCGCAGACCCTTATGCTAGATAAGGGTCTGCTATAGATGTTAAGGGGGACCTTCACCCCCCATAGGTTCCCCCTAAAGTTCATACCAGGCCCTTCGGGTCTAGTGTGAATTTTGAGGGGACCCCCCACAAAAAAATTGACATGAGTTACCCCCCAAAATCCATCACCAGACCTTTATTCTAGTAGCAGCCTAACAGGCGGATTCCATAGCCAATAGCAGGCTGTCTATTGGCTATGTAATCCCCTCACAGCGTGCTGTCAGTCACAAAGGAGGAGGACCTGTTGGAGAACTAGCCTTTCAGATTTCCCCATCACGCCTCGCATACTCTTAGCTAAATGTAAACAAAAAAGGGAAAATACCCGGTGACCTAATTTACCAAAAATAGGTTTTGCCAATTTTTATCAATGACATCACCAGCTATACCCCATTCTTATGCTTATATTCAGCTGTGCGGACTGGGCTGTCATTTGGCTCTACTCTCCTGTGGGGGTACTGTGTACCCCTTACTCATTCATGTGAGGGAAATATAGGGTCCCCTTTATTTTTCAAAGTGGGCTTAAAGATTCTGATTAGCTCTCTTGCCCGCAGACCCTCACATCCTCCTGGGGACTGGATGTGGGGAAGAGCCTTTGTCCTCATCAACATGGGAACAAGGTGCTTTGCCAGGGGGGTCCCCCATGGTAAGGCATCCACCATGTTGGGAACATTTTCCCCGGTATAGTTCAGGAGGATGGGGGTGCACACTGATTCCTCCCCTTCCTATACTGGTCTGACAGGCTGCTGCTAGGATTCTCGGGAGGGTTTGGTAATGGATTTTGGTGGAACTCCATGACATAATTTGTGAGGTTCTGTCTTAAAATCCATATCAGACCAGAAGGGCCTGGTATGAATTTTGAGGGGGATCACACGTCCTTTTTTGTTTTTTGTTTTGTTCTTGGGGTCACCGTTAAAATCCATATCAGACCCGAAGAGGGAACAGATTGATTCATATGTCAGGCAGGATAATTCATAGGTTGTTAGGACGATGCAACATCCGGGATACACCTTGTGATACCTACTGTTATTGAAAAGGAGGGGGACATTGGTATCTGGCTCAAAACAGGGACAGCTGTCAACTATGTTTACATTCTGGTGTATTTTGTAACATTTTACATATATATTTTTAGTTACTGGGGACATATGCCACAAACAAGGCAGTATGGACAAAAACACAACTATCACCTGGCCGCTACTGCATCACAGTAAAGATGAAGTTTGAGGAACACACAAGCAGCCCGAGTCTAGAAGAGTGTGTCAACCTGAATGGTATGTAAATAAGACATTGATACTGTTTCATTGTCTGATCGTACATTTTCAACCATTTTTAACTTGGGATACTTGTGCATATCAAAAGTGACTTTGCTCATTCAGACTGGTCCGATATGTTGTGTTTCCACATCTACTTTAATGTGCAGTATTTCTCTCGTTAACCTGTGTTGCGGTAAAGCAGCCTGTTTCTTTTGAAAAAGCTACCAATGCATCACATTACATATTTTTAAGGATATGCACTATTTTTTCAATGCAGTACACTTAGCTGTGTACATTACTGTGTGTTGCAGTAATGCATGGTAAAACACATGTTATCACAATGCAATAATCTACATGGGCTGTAAAACCTCTCAAGGCCATCTGAAATTGCACTGGGCCTATACTCATAAGTGTACTTGAATATGCTGGCTATGTACTAATTCTTCTACATGTGTTAGCTCTAAAGTACAGTATACAGTATACAATACAGTCCAACACCACTAACAGTTGGAGACCTCTACATGCACGCAGAATGTTTTAACAAGCATCCACAAAACATACAATGATTACTACAGGCCTCCTGCACAGCAGCTAAAAAGCAATGATATATTTTTAAAAATGCACATTTTGCTGATATTAATAAAAGTAAATAATACAAATGCTAACTTATTCATGTTTTATAATGACATCCTCTTGTTTTTTAACCCTGTGAAATCAAAAATACAAAACCATATTTCAAACTCGTACTAATGAAAACGTAAACACTTTTGCTTACTTTTATCTATTCTACAGACCTGACAACCACAAAAGTCATTCTGGGATCTGCCATTTCCATATGTATTTTTATGATAATAGCTGTGATTCTAGCAGTTTACTTCATTATGTATCGGCATGTGTTACATCCCAAGGCACATCTTCCATCAAATCTGGTAAGCTGCATGTATATGTAGTGTGGCGGTCTACACAACAATTACTTTACAAATTCTAAAGCAAAATTTCTCCCTGGTAATGACTTACTGAAAATGAATGTTTTTTTTTGTAACCAAGTATTTATCGGGTTTTTCAAAAATTAAACAATCAGCATTTCACATAGTATTCGCTGACCACAATAGGCCACATAGGCAATATAATGAAATCCATAGTCCACATAGGTTTAGTCCACATATCCACAGGTCTCGTCCAGATGTTCCCACAGGTAGTTCCCCCTCAACTCATTTGACCACATCACAGGCAGTTAAGGGTATTGATATCTAGATCGGGGTGGTTATGCTTAAGCCAAGGTTCCCAGATATTGAGAAATTTAGTATGTGAATCATTGAGGATACTCGACAACCGTTCATTTATGAGAATATTATCTAGTCTATGCATAAACTCCCGATATGGTATAAATTGCTTTTTCCAGTGTCCTGCTAGGGTTAATTTGACAGCGATAAAAATTTGGTGTGTCAGTGCAAGCTGGGATTTAGTCAATCCGGGCACTGAAGCATGAAGCAGCGCCTGTGTCGGGTGAAAATGAATGTTTTATACAGGTGAAACTCGAATAATTAGAATATCGTGCAAAGTTCATTTATTTCACTAATGCAACTTAAAAGGTGAAACTAATATATGAGATAGACTCATTACATGCAAAGCAAGATAATTCAAGACGTGATTTGTCATAATTGTGATGATTATGGCTTACAGCTCATGAAAACCCCAAGTACCCCAAATCCACAACCTCAAAAAAGTAGATTATTACATGCAATCAATAAAACAAGGATTGTACATAGAACAATATCGGACCTCTGAAAAGTACAAGCATGCATATGTACTCAGTACTTGGTTTGGGCTCCTTTTGCAGCACTTACTGCAATTACTTTTGCACGATATTCTAATTATTCGAGTTTCACCTGTATATGACTAATGACATAGTCATAGTCAGACATGCTGCTCTACAAATGTAATCTCTTACTCATTCATTAAAGTGGGCCTTTACCCCTTTGACTAAAAATCACATCAGCACAGAGCTCTGCATGCTGATATGAAATCATCTTACATTCATTAGCTAAACAAATGTATTGGTATTTTACTGACTATTTCTTCTTTTACACGTCTTGGTCCACTTTGGCACAAATGATGTAATGTGCCCAAACGTTGCATCCCGGGAAGGTTGGAAAATCTCATTTGTAATCTCATGAGATCTCAGGGAAATGCATTTTCCTCCCATGAGATGATGCGCATGGTCACATGTCCTGGTCACATGTGCCAGAGTTCCAGGAAGTAAAGGGAGATATAGTAACCTGCTCTTAGTTAAAATGGCCACTGTCAGAAGACTGGGGAAGAAAAAAGAAATAAGGTATGCAAAAAATTAAAAAGTATCTAGAAGTATCTGTTTGTAGATTTTCATTACTAAACATTTCTAAAGGTGTCTTTGCTGTCATTTTAAAGATATACCTGTATGTAAAGTTGCTCTTTAAGGAAGCCAGGATTTAGTTTTTCAGAGAAAATTGGGTTATACTGCTGCTTTTAGTAACCATTGGCCAGCCAGGTATAAACCCTCCCACTCATGCTTCCGTTTTTTTGCTAGTGTCCAAGGAGGATGGAGAACTTTTCTCTACTTAGAAAAGTTTTGCCATTTTAGATTAATTGTTTTTATTAGTTTTCAAAGGAAAAGCACAGTAACAAAGTGATACAGTATATAATACAATTATAGAATAGTCAGACTCAAATAACTCTGCATAAATTGTTTTGGTCACAATATGCCTAAACCTGGAGCAGTAGAGTGACACACACTTGGGCATGTGAGACCTGTATGATACCCAAAGTTATGGGTTTACTTATCTCACAAAACAGTGCTGAACATACAAAAGTTAGAACAACCAAATATATATAAATCATACCAATGCAATTATTAGAGAATTTGAGTTAATCAGTCTATAAACGTTTAAACCTAGGCCTCATTCACACTGTGTTAACTCGGCCGTACACATTCATGCAGGGTGCACATCTTTTTCAGGCCGCTCCCCAGAGGGACAAGTGCTGAGTGTAGCAGCCTTTTCTTCCCTATCGGAGGACGGGACCGTACACACACCAACACTGCACATCCGTGTAGGTCTGGGTGTCTGTACTTAGACACAGACAGAATGAATCCTATCTGCATCCGAGCACGGACACCCGGATCTGCACGGGTGTGCAGTTCGAGTGTGCATATGACAGCGTACGGCCGCGTCCTCCCATAGGGAAGAACAGGCTGCTACGTGCACTCCCATGCAGCACCAGTTCCTCCCGGGAATGGCCCGATAAGGGCGTGCACATCGCACAGACTAGTACTGCTCCAGTTAACACAATGTGAATGAGGCCTTAGGATGCAAGATACATGTTTTCTACAAGGTATAATATTTTTCACTGCAGAGGTAAGGTAGACTTCCGTCGTCTTGAAATATTAAGTTTAACAGCCAATGGAACATAATTAATAACCGTTTTGTACTCTCTATGAAATTTCTTGATACCTAAGTGCAGCAAGGCTAGTTTTACTGTACGGGTAGGGGTAGGGGGTATAGGGCAGCCTCAGAGATCAAAACAAACACTCATCTCCAATAGGAACTCAGAAATTTATAAAATCAAAGCACATGGCCCCAGCACTCTCTCCAGAACAGAGGAGAGATGCATTTAAGATATCTAGATAACTTGAAGGGGTGCTATATCACCTGTGAATTATTTTTCGGGAGAAAATCAGATTTGTACTGCACATTTACAATGAGTTATCCCAAACAACCTTCTGATTTCTTGTTCCCTTTTGACCAATGCATGAGAGGTTCCAAATATATTTCTATTTTGGGACAGGTTGTAGAAGAGTAAAAATTCCTTTACAGTGTGTTTATAAATGCTGGAATTCAAGCTATATTGTAACTCAAAAAGGTTCTCATGGTTAACAGATGATGAGTCTGCAAATATTTATAAACATCACAGGTTGGGTGGTTATATTATAGATATAGAGTTTGGAATGTGAGCAAATTATTACAAGTTGTAAAGATTACTAATAACAGTAATCCCGCATTTCCTGCATTAACATATCTAACTGGAGATCTGGAAAGAAAAAAAGTCAAGCAATCTAGTGGAAATTGAGTGTTTTGTGAGGGGCTCAGAGAGGGAGAGCATGGGTCAGCAAATTTCCATGCCTCCATAGTAGCTTGAATAATGGGAAAGTTGGAAGAAGCAGGTTCTGATCCACATTTACTAGCCAAAAGGAAGGCTTGATGTTAAAGCGTTGCAACTGCTGATTCTCCATGTCCGAACCACAGCTTGTCCGCATTAGTGTACACCAATACTTAATTTGGTCTACGATGGAGGTTGGAAAAATTGGTGCAGATGGGGTAAGCCCAGTTCTCTTGTGCTTTTACACTTGGATAAAATCCCAAATTTTCTTTTAGGTTTTTTGTTGTTGTATTTCATACATAATAGTTAACAGATTTTTGAGCATTAGCAACAAAAAATTTATCTAGGTATTGGCACTAGTAGAGTGCTAAAAAGGTATAGCAGCTTAGGTAATATAAGCACTTTAAAGGCTGCTATTCTGCAGACTCTGGGTAGCTCAGTGAGCAATAACTTTTTAAATTCCTGGGGTAGATGGTGCAGGAATTGTTTGCAGTTGAGGTAATATATGTATTGTTCGATGTTTTAGCCTATAATTGTATTGTCATATATTTTATCGACCTAGGTTTCCACACGAAAGTATATTTTGTTTGAAGATCTAGTTTCAATGAAGGACAGATATGTAAGCATGGTATCTGAGACTTTGATGCATTGACTTTATAATTGGAGACATTACTGAAAGCAGTCAAGGCAGAATGCATATAATTAAGGGATTTACGAGAGTGGGTAATGATCATATTTACATCATCAGCAAGTCCTACTTTATGCTCTCTATCACCCATTGTAATTCCGCTAATATTTAAAGCTCTTCTGATGCCTTGAGCCAGTGGTGCCACGACCATTGTGAATATAACAGGGGAAAAAAAAGTCAGCTTTGTCTTGTTCTTTTGATTATAGTGAAAGTATCCGAAAACATACTGTTCACAAATACCCTAGCAGACTGGTGGGTATATCATGATTTGGTTTCTTGAGCAAAAACCACATTCACTGTTAGAATTTCATTTCAGAAAAGAATTTCATCCTGCTCCTTCGATTTTAACTATTAGAAAATCGAACAAGCGTTCTGAATACAATTTTTTTCAAATGAAATTCTGCTGGTGTATGGCCAGCCTTTTGTAAGCTAGGGCCAGTAACTGATAGTCCAAGAGTTTTGGCAGGTGGATGGATTCTAAGAAAGCATTAATAGAATCAATTGAAGGTTGGGTAACGGTCGAGTCATCTTTTAAGTTATATAGTGATAAAAGGAGCTAAATTCCTTCAATATAAGTTGTAGATCTATTAGGTTCTCATTTGAAGTGGTTTTTAACAAATACATGATGTTAATTTTAAGTTGCTGGGACCTAAGTTTTCCCTGCAAGATATGCTTTAAAGTGACACTCAACTCAGGAGTTAAACCCTAAAAATGCATTTAAAGTGACATTAACTGCTTGAAGACCAGGTGTTTAGATCCCCTACCTGGCCAGGCCATTTTTCAGTGTTCAGCGCTGCGGTACTTTGACTGACATTTATTCCGTCACGCAACGCTGTACTGAAATGAATTTTATACCATTATGCTATAAAACAACTAATATTACCCACTTTTTTGGTAAAATATTAAAGATGGGGTCACGTCGGGTAAATAGACACAAATCTTTTTCCACCTCACCCCAACGTTAATTAAAGCACTTACCTTAAATGATGTCTTTTAATCCGATCATCTTCTTCTTTCCTGTAGTTTTCAGCCTTCTCTCCAGCGCTCCGGCGAATCTCCGATCCAGCGCTGACTCCTCTGTCCTTGCTGGCACGTACTCACACACGGTGTCTGCATGCAGGTGCATGCGTCCATAGACTAACCTTGTGTCTTTCCTCGCGTCCCGACTGAAAATGTGAACTGCGCATGTGCCCGCCCCAAGATGCTTTGCGGCCACCCGTGCTGTTTTACATTTTCGGACGCGAGCACGCAGGGAACACGCAGGTAGGTTTAAACCGCTGTTAAAGCGTTTTTTTAAAAAAATATGCAAAAACTTTTTGCATATATCTACTGCTTGCTAGCAGTAGATATATGCAAAAAAATCTGAGGGTTTAGAAACCCTTTAAGTACCCTAACTATTAACAAAAATATATCTTATTTGTGTATCACTCAGCTGTAGATCCCAGTACAGTATTGCTAATAGTTAAGGTACATGAATGCATTTATTAAGATTTAACTCCAGAGTTTAGTGTCACTTTAATATGCATAGAATGATTGTTAATTTTCAAATGAGTTCTTGTCTCTTAATGGCCAGTATTGTGGGTTACGCTGGGTCAGACCCAAGGAAAAATCCACAGGGCTACCAATTTCCAGCATAACAGAATTCCCTGTCTAGGGGCCCCCCACTCTAATGTGTTTCTCCAGTAAGGGCTTAGTTGCAAAGTACATCAGGTGAGTGTATCTTCTTTATTTTAGACCCTAGACCAAAAAGAACACTTAACCCTTGTAGTGCGGCTGTAGCCCCACTGCAAGAGTTAATATTTTACATTCCTGGAGTTCTTTTTTTTTAAGGATAAGTTTTAATTCTCCATCTCCCTAGTGTGCTGTAGATATACGACCTTCAGAGATCTCGACTGACACAGGTGCATGATCTGACTATGTGATGGTGCGCACTGTAGATTTTGTAATTTTCTGAAGAAGCCATTTGTCAGTAAAAAATATGCCAATTCATCAAGAAGATGCATGGGTAGCTTAAAAATAGGAATAATCCCTTACAGTACTATCATGGCAACGCCACACATTTAAAATTGTATAAACATCACTCAGAAAGAGTTTAGAGTAATTTTGATTGTTAGTAATATCAAGGAGGGGTCCAATATGAGGTTAAAGTCACCTCCGATCAGAAGTGATCCCTTTTGGCATTTGCACACTCTTTTCAATATTTTTAAGAGAACGTGAACCTGTTTCACATTTGGAGCATAACGATTGAGCAATGAATACTGAATATGATTAATTTCATATAATATAATATAACAACCATGTGCGTCTTCTATGGATTCAATGCATTTAAATGTCAAAGAGTCTTTCAGCAATAAAAATACTGCATTTATTTTTCCGGGATACTATCTGTATAGATGTTCAATAAACATTTATGTTTAAAGCAAACTGGTTCTAAACCGATCTCTTTTAACGGCTATTAAGGCCTTTCACATATATTTATAGAAATAATTTTAAAGGAAATATGAGCATTAATAGTCTAATAAAAGCCACTATAACACGTCCAAAGAGACTACTTTATAAGTGAAGAGGCCTATCTCGGATTAAGTGAAGGGGACCAAAAAGAAGATAGCATCTTCAATAGATAGTGAAAGTCCCAAGCTTGCATAAAGTTCTTGTCTTTGTTGAAATAGATGACCAACAGGATTGGTTGTTAGAAAAACCCATAACAAAGTGTCATTAAAGCTTATGCTGTTGATACTTCTGGGGTAGTAACAGAAAAATAGTATAGATTAAAACAGCAAATCAAATACATGGACAACAGTTCCATCTAGTGGGCCTAATTGGTATTTCAGGAATTCAGTCTCTCTTTGCAAGTTCACTTCCGTGATGGACTACGATCTCAGTACAAATGATTAAATTAAACATGAGGTTGTAGTCTATCATATGAGCGAGTTTGGAGCGGTGACTACTTTACAACACACACACAGGGACCATGGGGAACAAAAGTAGCCACTCTTCAGAAGGAAGGACAGTGTCAGCATGAATTCAGAGATCATTTGAGGATCTATAGCCGAGTGATACACAAATAAGATGCATTTTTGTTAATAGTTAAGATGCTTGAATGCATTTTTAGGATTTAACTCCTGAGTTTAGTGTCACTATAATTTGACATGGAATCAGCTTCTTGCAGTCCCTGTACAGTACAGCTTAGAAAGGGGTAGTAAAAAGCAGCACAAGCAGCAAGTCATTTGTGTTGCAGTAAAAGGAGCAACGCACTTGATTGACAGAGATAATCTCATTAGTGTGCCACTTCTCCTTTCACTGTCTAGTCATGGGGTA
>NW_017307208.1:664751-691199 GCF_000935625.1 Nanorana parkeri
TCTATACCATCCAGTCCTGTGTAAATTTCAGGACTGGATGGACAGTGATACAAATCCCTTTGCCAGGTAAAACAACTCCCTTATATGAATGTAATTTTTGTATTTAGCTGTTTTACTGCAGTTAATACTTCCAGTATATTTAATGTTTAACTATCAATTTCTGTTTTCAATAGATTTTTAATGATGTGAAAACAAAATCAAGTGCTAGTGACTACAAACCCGATGAAATGCTTTTGGCTCACTCAATATTTGAAGGTATGGAATTTTGTAAACACACACTGGAATCAGGTAACAATGAAAAGCATTCACAAAATAAAAGATATGTCATGACTGAAACTTGGAGAAAAGGCTATGTTAACTTCAGGCAGAAATACACAGATCCTGATAATTCTTTAGGCAAAACGGTGGAACTTCGAAATTCAACTTATGGGACAAATGCTGCAGAGGACTGTCTCCTGGACAATCTAAGCATTTCGATTTCACCAGAAGCAAGGTATACCAAGGCCAAAGAATGTCTTCATTATGGACTTGTTTGCAATGAATATGATTACTATAATAACCGAACAGCGTGTGTGGAAGGTTTCAAGAAGCCAAGTCTGCCATATTTCAATCAGGAGGAGAAGCCCCATTGTTTTTATATAAATGATCAGTTTCAGGCCTATAGCAACATTTCTGGTAATGCCTAACGGACTAAAACCGGCATTTGCCTTTGTCCAGCATAACAGAAAGCAGGAAAGATTTAAAAGAGAGATTTGTAGGAACTGCAGAAAAGAGATATATCAACCTTTCAGTTCCTGAAAGCATGACACTATTTTTACAGTAAGTAGTCTCTTTGTTCAAGTTATTTGATTGTAGGAATGTGAGTTCTGTCGGCTTTGACCATACAATTCATATCAGTTAAAGATCTGGTCAAACCAGTCAGCCTGGTAATAAAATTTACTAGCACTAACAATCAAATAACTTGAACTCTTTGTTCAAGTTATTTGATTGTAGGAATGTGAGTTCTGTCGGCTTTGACCATACAATTCATATCAGTTAAAGATCTGGTCAAACCAGTCAGCCTTGTAAAAAAAATTTACTAGCACTCGAGAGGAGCAAAAGTTTAAACTGATTTGCATTTTTGCAAAGCTAGGTTAGGGAAGATGTCAAAACATTTGCTGATCTCTACCCACACATTGTCTGGAATGATTAAAGTGGAGTGAGCACATCATGATGGGTCAGGTTTGCATTCAGAGAGTCCCCCAAGTACACTTTAATGTTGAACTCTGCTTTTCCCTGATAAAGTTATACGCTGAACATTGTTTTTTTTAATGGATTTTTTACTTTTATATTTTTTTATTTCACTGCTGTATTTAGCTTTGTAAAAGTGTGATGACTTGCGCCATTCCCTTACCCTATAAAAAAAAACAATTTTTTCAGCTTTTAGCAAATGACTGTAGTTACTAAAGTTGTAGTTACAATTACTAAAGTTGTTATTTTGTTCACAATGTCAGTTACTCGTTGTTTATACTGTATCAGTAAACATTTAACTTTAAATAGGTCACATAGCTTAAATACAGAGCTCAATCATGTTTATGTGTCTATATGTATTTTTTTATACTTTACAATTTTTCACATACAGTACAACAATATTTTGCATTACACTGCTTTGTCTCCCTTTGCTATCTTTACTTTGAAACGGCAGAGGAATGCAGAGCTAAAGACAAAGCAGTGTATTTTGTATAATGCTTAGTCACATGTTTTCCATCACTGGGAACTGCTCTGATTAGCCACAAGGGCCGTATCACATATATAAGCTGTAAGTGACAGCCTAAACCCTGGTGATAGAAAAGCTTGCCAGCCACATCTCGAATTTAGAGATGTGGATGGCCCTGCTGGAACCACAAGGTTTGACAAAAGCAGATTTTTGAAGTGACTTCAATTAAAGGCACGGTTAGGGTATTCTGACAACAGTGAGCACAGCCTGTCAGAATACAATAGCTTAGCAGGAGAGATTCGACCATCTGTTTAGCGTGGAAGGAGAAATCTGTTTCGGCAGACTGAATGAAAGGAATCTATGGGTGTATTTAGGCAGTAGATCTGATAGTATTATGCGACTAAACTTTTTTTTTCCCCGCGTGAAACACACCAGAACTTTTATGGCTGTTGACTACATGGAGTGCTTGCCTCATGCATTTATTAGTACACAACCCATTAGGCAATTTTGGCGTGGTCTACTTGCACACTTAAAAATAAAATTTAGCAGTACACTGAACTGTGGAAACTAATTAAAATAATAGCCCATAGACAATTTACAATGGCCCAGGAATGCAGAAGGGAAGAGGGAACACATTCTCACATACAGCTCCTGATGATCAGGTAGATCCAGCACCACAAAAATTGCAAGAACATGATTTTCATGCGTTAAAAGATGAATTTAATTTAATAAGAAATGTCTTAAAACACTTACAGTATAAGTAACTGTGTAATAGTTCATTAAAGGCAAACAGGGTGTGTCGCAGCATATCAAGCCCTGCAGCCCATGATCAGCCCATAACCGGGTTGAGTGTTAGAAGTATCGCCTGACAGTATCTCCAGAGATGGTTAGTTGCACGGCACCCTCAGTGACTGTAACATAGTTACTGATGCTGTAAGTGTTTTTAAGAAATTTGGTATAAAATCCAATTTTAATGCATGAAGATCGCACTCTTGCTCTTTTTCTGTCTCTCCATTCTTATTGCACCCTGTTTAACAAAATAATTACTTAAGAGTGTACGCTTTAAAAACAAACAAGCTATTTTTACATAGGATCACCAAGCATGTTTGAAGATACGTCTGCCATTTCTGTCTCCGTGCTCTAAGAGCTTTCAGAAATGGCTGATGCCAGTCCTAGGCCAGTATAAACATTACTTTGTTTACATTCTGCCTGTTTGCGTAGCTGTCTATTTTTCACCATCCACAGCAGCACTGAAAACAAGAATTATTTTAGGGGTTCCTGCACTAAAACTAGCTGAAATGTGATCAGTATATATTGGCTAATTTGGCTGACACATCCTTCTGATGTGTTTTTCACTGATTACTAAAACAGACATTTCCCAGCACACTCACCAGCCAGCCTGCAAAAAAAGTACACTGTCTAACTACTAAGGTTAAAAACAGAGGTTTAGTTGCACAACCGCTGCAAAACATGTGGAAGCCGCACTATCTCATCAAGGCCCCTCTCTATAGTGCAGTCCTCACACTAATCTATGAAAGCCTCCGTCTTGGAGCATATTTATAGCAAAGAATGAATTGGGTGCTGGATCGCCAGGGGGTAGCCCAACCTCCTTAATCAAATCCAACTGGATTTGGTGTGGGGACACACTGGGGGCTTCAGCTGCCATTGTGATGTGTGGTTCTCCTTGTGTGTCCCTATGCCTTTAAGGAGGTTGGGCTACCTCCTGGCGAACCGGCAACCAATTCATCCTTTGCTATAAAGATGGAGGCTCTCATAGATCAGAGTTAGGACCGCCCTATACAGAGGGGCCTTGACGAGGCAATGTGGCTTTCACATGTTTTGCAAAAGTTGTACAACTAAAACCTCTGTTTACAGAGTACCTTTTTTTTTGCAGGTTGGCTGTGTGGTGAGAAATATCTGGTTTTGTACTGTGTAAAGTCCTTCCATGTGCACCTTGTTTTAAAACTAGTTATGAATTGAGTGCTTTTGCCATTCGTTTGACTTCACTTATTACTCCTGAAAGTACAGCATTCTAATTAAAAATCCTAATTCTTAGCTCCTGGCACTAAAGACTTTCAAACACTCAAGCATGTACAGTAGCATAACATGCAATTATTAATGCAACCATAAAAGTACACTTTCTTTACATGTAAGTAGATTGTAATTGTGTAAAACGTTTATTAGGTTTGATTTCTTGTAGTAAGCAAATGTGTTTTGTGCAAAATATTATTTCCTTAGTTGTACACTGCTATGCAATTCATTATAACCTTATTAAATATTTGTATTATGCTTTTTGTGTTACTGTTGTATTCTATGATATTATTGATGCTTAAATATGCCTCTGTTCGGTAGAAAAACAAAGTACCTCTATATTTATAGGCTAGTTATTAATTTATTAAAGTAATAGCCAATTCTCTTTTCCCAGTGAACCTGTGTTCAGTTCATATACAAAAATATTACTACTCCACCCTGCTACCCTAGTTAATGCCCCATAGTTACCGCATACTGTTTCCTCCTCCCCCTCACACACTGATTCAACATCCTAATAATCTCTGTAGGCAGCACTCCACATTTGCCTTACCCACCTTTTATGTTATGTTCTATACTGTTTTATATATACATTATTTTTTTTTAATTTGCATTAAAAAGTTTTATTTTATTTATTTAAGAAATATAATCAAAATTATTTACAATTGAGGAAGAATAGATATTACAATTGGGGAAGAATTGTATTCACCTACTTGCAACACATCCATTGTAACTTACCATATACAGTAAGTCCCCTTTCAGATAGGCCGTCCGATCAGGTCTGCCTGTCATTTTTTCTGGTGGATCTATCTGGAAACCCAATATTAGTCTATGGGCAGCTGGATCTAAATAAACGTGCATCCATTTACATCCAATTACCACCAACTCTGTCTAGGTCCGGAAAAATACAGAGTTCCATTTTTGTGGACCTAATTGTGACAGATCAGCAGTAATCTAATGTAAATGGACACATGTCCACTTACACCCGACTCCCCATAAACCAACATGGGTCCATACAGCTCAGTTTTTTCCTCCATTGCAAGATAGAGGAAAAAACTAAGAGGGTTATTCACAAAGCTGCCGAAGGCAGCCAAGTAAATAACCGAGTCGAAGTGAAGTGAGCCGAACGCGGTTTGGCTATTCATTCAGCTGATATTAGCCGTACATCGGCTGGCGTTGACTCTCTTCGGTTCAGCTGAACATGCTGAGCATTTCCAGCTGAGCTGAAGTGAAGAACACGTTCGACTCAGCTGATCCAACATCTGGATCGGCTGAGCTGAACCTCCGGCAGTTCACTCGCTGCGGTTCACCCCTATTTTCATAGGGGCTTATCGGCAGTGAGTGCATAGCCGAATGCTGACAAATGGCATTCGGCTTGGTCATTCTGCTCGCTACCTCGGAGGTAGTGAGCAGAATAAAATAAAATGTAAACAAAAGAATTTTAAAAAACGTTGTGGCGTCCCCCTTCCAATCCATGCCAAACCCATTAGGTCTGGTAGTAAAGTTAGCACTCCAAGGAAACCCCAAGTTAAAAAGTTTTTTTTTAAAGTGTGTGGGGTTCCCCCAAAAGTCATGCCAGGCCCTTTAGGTCTGGTAGGAATTTTAAGGGGGGAACTCCACCCTCCAAAAATGGGGACAAAAACGTGGGGTTCCCCCTAAAATTCCCAACCAGACCCTTAAATTGAGCACAGGCCTGGCCAGCCAGGAAAGGGGGGAGATGAGTGAGTGCCCCCTCCCCCCCTCCCTTCACCATTCCAGGCCACATGCCCTTGGCATTGGGAGGATGCTTTTCCAGGATCCTCCCTGGAAATGCACCTTGTCCCCGTGCCTGACCCGCTGGTTTTGGGGGTCTGCGGGCAGAGGCTTATTTTCAGCATCATCCAGATGCTGCCCCCCTTGTGAATGAGTAAGGGGTACTTGTACCCCTACTCATTCACTACAGGGTTAAAAGTAAAAAGTAAATAAACAGACCAGACTTTAAGAAAAAATCCTTTAATTGAAAACAAAACAAAACAAAGGTTTTTGACAAGTCCTTTAATAAAAAAAATGATACATGGATGTCACAAGAGTGATATCCGTTCCATTACTGCTCTAATCTGCAGGGGATCTGTGTATGGGTCCCCTGCTGATTGGAACTGACGGTGCCAATGGGGGGGTTGCTAACAGAGAACAAATACAAATAGCGAAATAGAAAGAGTTTGCTGAAGTAGTACAGAATTATGAAAACTTTAATTACTTGTAATACAGGTCTCTTTCATGTCCTGAAAGAGTCTTCTGGGGCTGCTGGTGGTTGATGGTGCACATCTTGAATGGGCTAGCACCCATGCTACCAAAATGCACCCAAAAAGGTGCGTGCAATATTTTTAGCAACCCAGCCAGGCCTGGATTCCCCACAAGGCCACCGAGGCCCGGCCTCGGGGCGGCACGTAGCAGAGGGGCAGCAGCACCGTGGAGTCCCCCGACGCCCGCAACATGTAGTTCCGGGCGGTAAGTGGGGAATCCGGCCGTTCGTTTACAAGTGATTGCAGCGATGTCGCCGCGATCACTTGTAATATGTGTGCAGTCCCCTCCCCCGCACCTACCTCTCTCCGCTGGTCTTCGGGACTACGTCCTCCCCGGCTGCCGAATCTCTCTCCTGTCCCTGCTGCCGATGCAGTGAGCAGAGCGGCAGGGTTAAAACTACCCCTGCCGCTCCGTGTACACAGTGACAGGGGAGAGCTGTGGTCTTCCCCTCTCACCTGTCACAGGAGTTCCAGCACAGTACTGTGCTGGAGCTCCTGTATTGGAGGTGACAGGGTCAATAAAGAGAACCTGTCACCTCCAATTGCTATCACACAGGGGATTGTTTTCTCCTGTGTGGTAGCAATAAAGTTTAGTGAAAAACAATTGATAAAAAATAATAAAAAAATAAATAAAAATAAAAAAAAATAAAAACTAATTCTGGTTGGTGGGGAGGGGGCGCGTTGCAGAACCTGGCCTTGGGGCGGCAGGGAGAGCAAATCCGGCCCTGAACCCAGCATACCACAATGCATGGTAGTGTGATACTGTGTATTGAGGTGCACTGCAACACAGGTACATTGAGATGGTGCTTTGAGATGCCATGCAGAATAAATGGCACCACAGCATACCAGCAACGGGCATTGTGGTAACACACACAGTTACACATCTGTTACTGCATTGCAATAGTGTGGATCTGCACTCACCTCATGTTCAGGTGACTGTAAAATGTGTTTTTTCCTATAACTTTCTGTATTAATGACAATGGTCCCCAGAAGAAATAGAGAAGGTAAGTCTATCTTGAAGGGACACAGACAATTAAAAATTCTGGCTACAGTCCCAATCTTTCCTTAATCTAGCCACTACTAAAATGTTAGATATGCTTTAAACATTCTTGCCATATAAATAGGTGCAAGGCTTTTGAAATCATTTTCAAAGTTTCATTGCTATGGAGTCCACCTTTTTTCTTTATGAATGTTGTCCAGTTTTAATAAAGTCCATTTATCGCTTTGGGACTGCTGGTATATTGCTGGGTCCAGTAACAGATTGGGTCACTTCGTCACTGGAGAGAAAACATAAATTTACCAGCAGCTCCTGCAGGAGTCAGAGCTACAATTAAGCAAAGTGACAAAGGTATTTGCGATTTATGGAAATATGAATACCTGTTGATCATTCTCAGGTGTTAAATTCAGAAGTCAAGGTGTGGTCAGCACCTTCAGAAATGACATTATTATCCACCAGAAAGTTCTGTTGTTCTAATCTAATCAGACACAATGGCAATATGGCTGACTTAAGCAAAAAACAGCTCCTACTCTGCTTACCACTTGGGAACACAGATTAAAAAATAAACAAATGGGTGTAGGTTAGTCTTTACATGTTGACGGATTGAAAGCAGAACTGCAATATTAAATGTTAAAGCACTACTGCGCTTACCCACCCTTTGCTCAAATTGAATATTAATGAGCCACCAGCCGAACTGTAATATGTCCCAAATCCAGGTCCCTGTTGTCCTGTGACTTGCATATATAGTATATTTTTATTGTGTCTTGCATTGTATATATATATATGCCCATTGTATAAAAGAAGTCACTCTTTTAACTAACACAAATATGTCTGTTTCCAAAAGTGCCTCAGGTATAACAGTAGTGTCATTGTTTAATCACTTGAGACCTCAGGCATTTTGTCCCTATAACACCCTTGCACTACAGAGTGTTTGTTTGTTTGTTTGTTTTTTTGCATGTCAGTGATGTCTCAGTTCCGCACCCTATAACTTTTAGGTTTTGTAGTCTACCTTAACATGTCATACATTGCTTTTCTTGGGACGGACAGGGTTTTAATTTGATTACAGATTATCTTTCTGTGGTTCTTCACAATGAAACTTTTACATAATTAGTGCAGTGCCAGATAGTTACACCAAAATATAACTGTCAAAGTCTGCTGATTTAAAAGGATTTCACACAAATGTAATTTTTATATAATGAATATGTATATGACAAGGGGGGCATACTGTGAGTATGATGTTGTTAAAAGAAGGGAAAGGGTGGGAGGATCATGCTGAAGCTTGCCATACTCAGGTGAGCCTGTCTGCCCGGTTTAAAAGCGCGATGTGGGAGCAGACTCCTCCCACAAATCCAGGCTAACAAGTTAGCCTTCAAACTTGTGTTCGGAGTCCACTTGACCTGTATATAAGATGTAATTAACTAACATACTGACCTGAGGTGTGCCATGGTCCGGATGGACAGTAATGCAAATAAGGGAGCATACTGTGAGTATGATGTTGTGAAAAGAAGGGAAAGGGTGGGAGGGTCATGCTGAAGCTTGCCATACCCAGGTGTGCCTGTCTGCTCGGTTTAAAAGCGCGATGAGGGAGCAGACTCCTCCCACAAATCCAGGCTAACAAGTTAGCCTTCAAACTTGTGTTCGCAGTCCACTTGACCTGTATGTAAGATGTAATTAACTAACATACTGACCTGAGGTGTGCCATGGTCCGGATGGACAGTAATGCCAATAAGGGGGCAAAACCAAACATTTGAGAAGAAATGAACATTTAATCGTAACTGCATTACTTAGCCAACTTGGAAAAAGCATCAGCCATTTCAACGTGTGGGTTCGGAAAGAATGCCCGGAATACTGTTTGGGGTCGATACCTAACTGACCAATAAGCAACCTAACATGCACCATGAATTGGCTAGATGAGAGTGGAGTGCACAGAAAGGGCAACAAGGGGCTACCCATCGGCATCGGGGTCAGCAGGGACATGAGACTGTCTAAAACTGATGCAGGGCACCAAGCATTACCAGAAGGAAACAGCTTGATTTCTGTGGGGTCGCCAACCTGATTCGTTTTGCAATGTTCCAGTATTAACGAAAAATGACTGGGGAACCGAACTAAATGTCTCTTGAGTATGGTGCTGGACTTGGAACTGGCTGGAGTGAATTCACCCGCTCTCAGAAATCCATAAAAAGCAAGATAAATAGCAGCCTTCAACACCAGACTCCGCAATTTACCAAAAGGTGACTTATCTAATATGTCGGACATAGCCCGAAACATATGACTGGATATGGGCAGCCTGGTACAAGAAGACTTGCTCTGCAGCCTCCACACAAGTCCCCCCCCCCCCCCCCCCATCTGTCACTGCCTCACAGGGAGAATGGGGTGCCAGCAGCACCACTTCCTTCTCTGCACAGAAAGAGCCCGCCCGGTGCCATGGACTTGCAGAGGCTTTGGAGGAGGCCGATAACATCAGGGTGAAGAGCAGCAGGTGCATGGAGTTCAGGTAAGTGAAGCACCCTTCCTAAGGCTGCGTTCACACCTGGGCGTTTTCCAGTGCTGATTGAAGCGCTGAAAATAGTACTTGAGCTTCTTTGGGGCGGATTTCCGCGCGGATCCATTGACTTCCGCATATTAGATTTGGTAAAATGCGCGTTTCGTGGACAGAAAAACGTGCAAAAACCATGCGGCCAAAAACGTGCGTTTGACGTGCATATTACAACCGCCCAGGTGTGAACCCAGCCTAAAAAAGGAAAATACATGCTAAAAAAAAAAAATCATTCTTGTTTTAAAAATACTGTTGTCAGGGCCCAGTCACGCCATAAGTGCTCACTTTGTTTTGGTATAGGAGGGGGCATAGCGGTGCCATGAAGTCATTAGCACCACATGCAATCCGCCCCCCCCCCGCGCGCCATGCGATCGCCGGCACCCAAATGCATGGAATATTAGTGCTCGCGTATTGGTCCAGTGCAATCTGCAAAAATGCTGCATGCACTACTTTTTTTGCAGATCACAATGTACCGGAACACAGGTACTAATTTGCCACGCGTTTGGGTGGTGGCGATCGCTCTGCGGGCGGGTGGCGTGGCTGCGGTGCTATTGACTTCAATGCACCGTCACGCCCCAAAACAAAGTGAGCTGGCCAAGTTTGCATTCCAGAGGCTGAATGCACTGGAACGCACTCTTTATAGTGTGACTGGGCCCTCATTGTTTACATCTGCTGCTAACAATATTCCATGTAAAAAATCCAAAAGAACAGATAAAAAGGAGGACAGAAGCGCTACTACCATGGGATGACCCATGAAAAAGACAAAATAAAGGCAACTGACACGATGTCATCGACGAAAGGTGGATAGTGTCAATAGTGTGAATGGTGTGCGCTCTCAGAAGTGTGTGAACTGATACTGGGAAAGGCGAGCAGGTGGGGGAATTGGTCACTGCTGTTGTGGCTGGAGGGCACAGTGACATTCGAAGCCTGGGTCGAAGTGTAGTATGTTGCTGGGGTCTTGGACGGAAGGGGACCGCTGGTGGTGGCAGGCACAGAACGATGCCTGCTACCTGATACTGTCGGGGGGGGTGTAAGGTCTGGATGGTGTGGGATGAAGGGCTGCCTGCGGGAGTGCTCTTTAGGCTGACAATAATGTTCAGTACGGGCATGAGCGCTGAGTAGATCAGAGGTGGGTGGGCAGGGAGCCCACTCAGGTGCCCAGGGTCACGGGCATGTGGCAAGTGTCACGGAGGTGGAACTGGTGGCGTTTGCGCTGGCCTTGGAATGGACACTGCGAGCAGGGGAGCCAGGAGGGCCGGTGAAGGCGTTGAGACTCCAACGCTCGAGGGCACGAGCGGTGTGTCGGGGGAGAAAGCCAGTGGAGGCGGACAAGTGGACCGCGGGCACTGGACGTAGGTGTTGCTGGATCAGTTGCGGCTACGCGTTTCGAAGAGCAAGTCTTCTTTTTCAAGCCGGTATGTGAGCCTCCCGCCTCCATTCCCGCCTCACACCTGCTCGCCTTTCCCAGTATCAGTTCACACACTTCTGAGAGCGCACACCATTCACACTATTGAAGGATCACGACCTATCCACCTTTTGTCGATGACATTGCTCCATCTCTCACTTCATGGTAAGTTGTCAGTTGCCTTTATTTTGTCTTTTCAGTTTACACTCGGTCATCCCATGGCAGTAGCGCTTCTGTCCTCCTTTTTATCTGTTCTTTTTGATTAACGTCGGACACCCCGGTCCGCACTAAAAAGAAGTTGCTCACCTAACACTAAATTCCACACCCATACGCCCTTACCCTTCGTGCAGCGCTGTATCAGGGGACAACTCTCCTAACTTTTCATGTAAAAAATCCAGCTGCCCAATACCAGTGATGCCACGGGGACGTACAGTGCCTTAAACGTATCTAGCAAAATACCGAGGTCACCTGGAGTTTTGGGGGGATTCTATGAGCAGAAAGTCGTCCAATTAGTGCAAGACTTTCTGACAATGGGCATGGTGCTGCAGCACCCAGTGGAGGGCTTAGGCAAACGTGTCGAACAACCATGGGCTGCTTTTAGACCCACAGGTCAGTTTGGTAGCGAAATAATACCGATTCCTCCATCTGACCTCATGCCATTGCCACA
Organism: Nanorana parkeri; assembly: GCF_000935625.1. Taxonomy (NCBI): domain Eukaryota; kingdom Metazoa; phylum Chordata; class Amphibia; order Anura; family Dicroglossidae; genus Nanorana; species Nanorana parkeri. The sequence continues at coordinate 676,363 of NW_017307208.1, forward strand.
ACGATTGTTTAATGGGTAACAGTTTAAATGCGTCTGAAATATCTGCTTTGGACAACCAGGATTGAAGGTACATTCTTCCGATGGTATCAACGCATTCAAACTAGGAATGTGCACTGAATGAGGGGTGGACAAATCATAAATTAAACAGGATTTATTAGAAAACTTTCCACACACTAACCCAATAGGGCTAACTCTCCACATCGAAAAGGGTGGTTCCGAAAAGGGGCCTATGACAAATCCCTTGTCCAGTTCAGTCTGTAACAGAAAATCAACTGTAACCAGATCAGCCAGAGCTGACCTCAGATTATGTAAGAGACCCCATGTTACTGCACCAAGCGAGCTTTCTTGTTCCATTGAGAAACGCGCTCTTCCGCGCATGCGCAGGTGCCATGGACCAGCCGCGCAAAAGAGCGCCAAACGGCGCACAGGAAGTGACATATCACCGTAATCACTTCCTCTATATAAACCAAACCTGAGCACCACCATATTGCTGGATTATCTTCTGCTATCCTGTGTATCCTGTATTCCTGTGAATTCCTTACTGATTTGCTGTGACCCGGATTTGTCTTGACCTTTATTGCCTGCTGCCTGCCACCGACCTCGGATTTGTTTACTGGACTTTGCCTCTGCCTCACCCCTGTGTACCGTTCCAGCTTGATTGGTTTTTACCTTGGCTCGTTGACTTGGATATTGGATTGTGCCTTGGAAAATCAAGCCCCTGGAATTCAGCTTGCACAGTGTTATCACCACTGGCACCCGTGCCACTCGCTGTCTACTTGGACTCTGTCCCCATCCTCAGAGTCCTCGGGACATGAGGTGCAAGGGAGGCCTCCTCACACATTCAGTCTCCAACCAGGTACGTAACAGATTATCACAATCGTATGATGACTGTGGCAGTGTAATCACCTGTGTGAAAACCTGAAACAAATTCTTCTGTCAGGAATGCAACTAGAGAGGGATCTGGATCAGCCTGCAAACAAGTAGCTAACTCCTCCACATTCACCCGGCTTAGTCATGGCAGTTGCGAGTTCTTAATCGTGCAACTAATTTTGGGATGGGCTCTGAAACAGGTAGAGCAGATATGCAACAAACGACATTGCGGGTAATTAAAGGATTTGTGATTGAAGTTGTTACAAATCTACGCCTTACCTAAGTATTGTATAGGCCTACCCAATTTATCAAACTGTTGTGAGGCTGAACTGGATGGGGTGGGTAACAACCCAGCAGGTTCGTACGAAGTGGCTGCATCGGATGGAGCTGGAGTAGGGCACCAGTTGGCCGTGTGTGCAGATGACTGGCATATGGTACATACGGGGGACTTGAGACCTGCAAAATGCCTGCAAAATAATTCTGTGTCAATTTTGCCCCAGTTAGCTGTAAACTGAAACTGTGACAAAGCTGCCACAGCTTTAGCTGGAGAGGCCCGGTGTTAATCATAGAAGGCATAACCTCCATATATGTAACCAAAATCAACTACTATTGCAAATATGCGTCCAACTCTTCCCTCCTGAGGGGGCTAGCTGAACACACTACATCTCTATACACGCCAAAAGCCAAGACAAACTCAGGTATGGTCAATTTGCGATTTAGTCTGGGGTCTCTGGCTTTCAAAATAACAGACACCTCACCACAAGCATATGACTTATTGTCAGTCACATCGTGCGCTGCTATAAGAAGTGAAGCTAAATTGACATCCTTGCCCTCTAATATGTCTTTCTTTAAGTTAGCTGGCACGAAGTGTGCTGCAGTAACATTAGGAGGAGAGGTCACTGTACCTGCAGTATTGGAAACCAGGGCGTTAGCAGTCCCTGGTAAAACCTAGGAGCATCCTGAGCCACAGCTACGGGAACAGTGGTAGCCTGTCTCTCTAAAGACTCGGTTCTATGTTGAAGATCGTGTAATGAGGTGGTGATGGTATTCAGGGTTGAATGAATCTGAGTCAAAGATGTGGCCAAAGTCTGCAATGAGACCTGCTCTGAGCTGACACTAGCAGCAGCTGGGGGGAACAATCATTTAAACAGTTCCGCCTTCCTCGCTGTGGCTGAGAAGGGGATGCCTCTCCTCTGAAGCTCCAAAATAAGCTTGGGAATGGTCCATGCTCTAATTGACGGGGCGCTTCCCTGCTCAGAGCCTCTGGCTGGAGTTGCTGGTAGTGATGCAAAATCCTCACTGTTAGAGACGTGCGACATGACTGAGGCGATGTACAGTAAAACACAGAATTCAAAGAAGTGATATACCCGCAACCCCCTGCTGTAATGAAGAAACTAACAAAAAGAGAAGATAGGTGTGCGTGCGTGGACCATGTGGATGAGAAAACCTAAATACTACATAGGTTAAATACTACTTCTCGTTCCCATTGACTGATACATCCTCGCCCTCTAATGTGGTCTGAACACTAGACTTGTGCGCCGTCAAAAAATTTGTTCTGTTTCATTTCGTTTCGTTTCGGAATATCCGTTATTTCGTATTTCGTAATTCGTAACTGAACTCAATTCGGATTCGGATTCGTACGAAATACGAATTTTCGTTAGTGGCGGTTATATTTTCGTAACTTTACGAACATTCGTTATGATGAAGTTAAAAAGCGAAATACCTTTGTTAATATTGGAGTGGTAGTTGTTTTTTTATCCGAAATACGAATTCCGTTAACGGATTCCGTATTCCGAATTCCGTATTTCGGACTTTAAAAAAACTACCATCAACTCCAATATAAATATACTTTGCTTTTTACCTTCTTTATAACGAATGTTCGTAATGGAACGAAAATACGTCAACGGAATTTCGTATTTCCTGCCTGTGTGTGTAACTGTGTATTGTAATACATCAGCAGCAGCGGATCCGTATCTCGGATTAAAAAAAAATCTTGTCATGCTGTTCAACCTCATTTACAGGGGTAATATTAGTTCCTGTTTCAAAGAAATTCGGATCCGAAATTCGTTAACGGAATTTCGTATTTCGGATATAATTCGGAAACTGCCATTCGGATTTCGGATGGTCCGAAATTCGGAATTTCAGGAAAATTCGTACGAATTTCGATTCGTAACGAAACAAATCGCACATGTCTACTGAACACTTATATATGAGTCCGCCTATGGAGAATCAGGTTTAACCATAACCTCAGCCGCTTGCTAACTACTAGTAGGTATGTAACGAACGAAACGTGTGACGTATGAATGAGCCTCCGTGGAGGCCGAGTATGTAAATGCACGTGTGAGGAAACAAAATTTGTGCCAAAATTTCCCCCTCTTTACTCTTTTTTTTTTATTAAGCCACTGCCAAAGAACTAATCATTCCAATGGATGAGTCTTGATTGTTTAGTGCTGAAACTTAATTGCGGAGTGTAGCTACAATACCACCGTGCAGAGTATGGGGCATGAAGATATAGTGTGGAAATGTACTATTGCAAGAACAACGTGGTATGACACCAGCAGTAAATGAAATCACCTACTTGCATGTTTATGTGCCTCTTAATATAATGCATGCCATGACCCAGCAAGAACCAAACTAGCAAAGAAAAGCTGCATATGGGTTAGGATAATGAACAATACAAGAACACAAATAATCCTTTAAATCTTGTAAATAAAATACAGAATTGTGATCAGTAGCAGTGGAGTGGTTCCATTGACAATATATTCCCATAAAATGTTTTATGGTTTTCTCAATTCCCAGCAAATTGTCACAGACCCTCAAACATAACCTACTCCTTAAAGGAGAACTATGAGGTGAGTGCTTTTCACTCACCTCATAGTTCTAGCAGACTTGTGACAATGAGACTGTCACAGGTCGGCTCAGTAGATCGGGAGGTGAGCGAACACATACCGGCGTTCGCTCACCTCTCGATCCTGTCACGGCTCTCTGCCGTGACAGGGGAGGGCTGGATTCCCCACTCCCCGCTCCGATCCGCTAGCGCTGACTGGCGGAACGGACAGGGGAGGGGGGTGGGTACAGCTGGCTCTGCCTCTAGATAGGCAGAGCCAGCTGTCAGTCACGTAGCTGGGCGGATCCCGGCATAATTGTCGGGATCCGCTTCAGCTGCGGCGTCTCAGTATACTGCGAGCAGCAGCTCGCGGTATACTGCGGCGTCTCAGTATACCGCGGGCTACAGCTCGCGGTATACTGAGCCTAGGGTGACGGGAGGACGCTAGTTTGTGTTCTCCTGTTACCCTAAGGAGAACTATGGGGAAAAGCCTTAACCCCACAGTTCTCCTTTAAGCCCCATTCACACACGAATCGGCCTACAGCTCCGTGCTGTGTGCGGGGCCGTACCAAGTAGCTGCCGGGAAGGACAGGTGCTGCGTGTGATTAGAACGCAGCCCCCGTCCTTCTCTATGGGGCTACGCGGCCGTACGCCCCCCTCCGCTCACCTCATTTGCAGGTCCGTAGAGGTGCGGGTTTTCTGGTCGGGACGCATACATGTTCCATTCCGGCGGCGTATGGATACAATCACAGGCCATAAGGTACAACAAAATTTGCTCCAGATCATCGCTCTAGGTTTCCTGATCATCCCTCTACCATTCCAATTCCAATCTCCTGAACCTAGTCAATGTACTCCATGAGGTACAAAACACCCTGATCTTTTGGCAGTCTCCTACCTTTCCTGATCATCCTTCTACCTTTTCCTGGTAATCTGTCTACCTCTCCTGATTATCTCTCTACCTTTCCATTTAAAATCTCCTAACATTAGTTAATGTATCCCTGTGAAGGGTTCGCCTAAATGTCAGGTAAGTGTAATCAGATAGGAAAAACGATTATCAGAAGCAGTGTGTTAGGTACCTATTAGGGTGGGTAATTTAGAGAGTCTTCTGACTGAACCTCTTCTAGAAAGCTGCTTTCACTATGACACATTACAAAAGAGGGCTGCTCAATTAGTAATTTTTGCAGGCAAGGTTTCACTATCACAAGTTGTGCAGGATTCAACAGGTGGTCAATGGAAAGGTGAGATATCTATATACCTATAGATACCAGTATGGGCTTGCTAATATTTATGAACAAAAGGAAGGACTGGGCAAAAAAGTTTGCTGGAGACAAGTTGGAGCCCCCCCAATACAGAAGTCCATATATTGGTGATGCCGCAGCATCAGCCTTTCCCAGGTGTATAAAAATGCCAACACTACTCAATCATGTGACAATCTGCACTCCAGGATGTTTTTAACAGGTAACCTCAATAAAGGGTGGGCCTTTGCCTTTTTGCAGTAAAATCCTCTCAGCATGCAACTTACATTCATTAGGTTAACAAACATATTTTTCATTTACTTACAATTAGGGATGCACGGATACCAGTTCAGATACCAGTGCCGATACTTGGCATTTTCATGAGAACTACCAGGGTTGCAGAGGTTGCAGCGGTTGCAGCTGGGTCCTTGCTCTGGCGCTCCACCACTACCGGTGCATCCTCACTTACAATTATTGTTTTTCCACTTCCTGGCCCTCTTGGACATTAGTGACATAGTCCATGACTAAGTGGTGCATCCTGGGGAGGTTACATAAGAAGTACATTGCTGGGAAATCTCATCTGTAATCTCTCGAGATCTCAGTGAAAGGCATTTTCCTCCCCGAGATGATGTGTATGGTCACATGTCCTAGTCACATGTGTCAGAGTTCCAGGAAGGAAGGGAGGGAAGTAAAGGGAGATGCCTTCATCCGCCCTTAGTAAAAATGGCCACCATGAGAAGAATGAGCAGGAAAAGAAAAATACGGTATGCAAAAGAATAAAATGCTTATAAGTATCTGTTTGTAGATTGCCATTAGTAAACATTTCTAAATGTGTCTTTGTTGTCATTTCAAAGATATTGGTAAAGTTCCTCTTTAACAGAATGGGAGCCCCAAGTTTCTAATATATCTGTCATTAAGGTTTCATGGGGACTGTCTTGTGAACTGACAGGTTCTCTTTACATTTGTACATCACCAGCAAGTCTGGATGACTTATCTTTGTGGTCTGGAATCTAGCACCATCAGTGTTTGGATTAGGGTTTTTAATGGCGGTTAAATTTGTCCACAGAAAAGCACAGCTGTCAGAAAATATCAGACAGATCCAGGTGGGTTTGTTAAGCGCTGCAGAAGTACAGTAATTCTACTCAAGTGAAAGACAACCCTATGACATTTTTGTATAGTGCCTAAAGTGGAACTAAACCTGCCTGACTTAACTGTTTCCCAAAACAGTTATAATTTAGGCTTTCCATTAGTAATAACTGTCACAGTTGCCAGTGAGTTTAGGTAAGCACTCAGCCAAGCTTTTAAAGCTGCCCATACACCTATAGATTATCTGCAGATTTCTATGGTCAGATGGAAAAAGTGCAACAGATTCCTCCTTCTATGCTAAACTGTGTGGATGGAGGAATCTCCCACTGGGCCAAGCTTCAGTATCTTGCTAGTCGGCCTCATTGGCTGTCAAAATATCTGAACAATCTGATTGGATGCAGGCATTGTTCATGTATTGTGAGAGCCAGCAGGGCCAACTAGCAAGATACTGAAGCTTGGCCCAGTGGGAGATTCCTCCATCCACACAGTTTAGCATAGATGGAGGAATCTGTCGCACTTTTTCCATCTGGCTATAGAAAATCTGCAGATAATCTATAGGTGTATGGCCAGCTTTAGTCCTCAAAGATGTGGTTGTAGTTGATCACATGTGCAGCACCATGGCAACTGTAGATCTAAATAGAGGCTGAGATGTTGCTGTGATGGGCTCTAAGGCCCCTTTCACATGACCGGTCCGAACGGGTCTGCCTTTCAGTTTTTCAGGCGGACTCGATCGGATGCCCAATGTAAGTCTATAGGCAGCCATGTGTAAACAGACGGGTGTCCAAATTAAGAGTTTTTTGTTTAGAAGCGCCAGAGGCAATCCTTATCCCTCACAAAGAAGGAGTACTGGGCATATATGCAGGGCGCAGCCCCAATACAGTCAGGGGAACTGAGACATCTGAAAAAAAACACAAAAAGTGGCGCCTTTCCTGGTGCAGATATGTTTATTCCAATAAGCGGGTTTAAAAGGTAAACTGACAGGTACTCACAAGATTAGAGTCATAACAAGCTTCAGAACAATAAAACCGGAGCAGATAGGAAAGGCGACCCTTTTTGTGTTGTTTTTTCAGACGGGTGTCCGTTTACACCCCATTACCCCAGATTCCGGCCAGAGATCAGTTGCGCTAGACCGGATTGTGCCGCATCAGGATAATTCTGATTCCCCATAGACTGACATGAGGTCTGGTAATTGCAGTTTTTTTCCTCCATCACAAGGAAAAAACTGTACAAACACAGATGTCACAGTGGTGACATCCGCTCTGCACTGCTGTGATCGGGACAGGATCCGTGCATGGATCCTCTGCAAATCAGCCTGTGTGAGAGGGGCCTTAAGGATAGGAAAGTTTAGTTCCACTTTATTATGCATTTTTAAAGGAACCAAGCTTCTACAAAGTTAAGAGGTCCTAAGGACTCTGTATAGTATCCCTGCCTATAGTGGTTACTTGTGTCACCTGGATTGTTCAACAATTTTGTTCTGTTCTTATCAGAGAAATTTCCAGTGTTTCAACAAGGAGAATGTATTATATTGCCTGAAAATGAGTTTGCTATGCCCTATCACAGCTTTTATTTCCTCTTGGGAAGACTACTACTCTGAGTGAAACTGCATTTCCCAGTATTTGGCTACACAGTTGGATTTTATCCTGTTTACCAAGAGGCAGGCAGATAAAAAAGTACAAATTAATGCAGATCTGTAATCAATAAAACATTATTACATGTATATTTTTTTTTAAAAACATTTAAGCAGTGTGGGTACCTGAATTTAACCTGGTATTAGTCTCTTGCAGTCACTGTACAGCAGAGCTCAGAGAGAGGAAGGGAGAAGCTGCATAAGGAGACAATCAGATGTGCTGCAGTGTCGGGTGTATGTTCATAAAAGAGGAGAACAGGGTGGCAGTGAGATGAAAAGAACAGTGTGCTACTTTCACTCCAGCTCAGTCAAAGGGTGGGGAGAAGACCTGTAAGTGAAAGTGGAATTGCAGCAGAAAAATATCAGGTCTTCTTCCCTGCCAGATAGGGCTGTGTTGTATGGTAGACCTGTGTAAATGTAAGGATTTGATGGACAGAATTGCAAAACCTTTAGCAGGTAAAACAGTTTTCATATATTTTTTATTGTGTATTTAGCGGTTTGCCTAGAGTTCAGCTTTAAACACAGTTAGTTGTATAATAATGTGTCAGTCTTGCAGAACAAATATAGATTGCAAATGAAGGGCACACCAGCACACCAGGCTTGATCCTTTGATCATAGTAATATGCTGCAAACCTAACAGTGTACAAGTTAGTATTCTTCCATGATATTTTTTTGACAGTACCATATTATACCTACCAAAAACCACACTTCTTTTTAGACTATCAAAGTCATTGCAAGTAAAGTCAGCAAGTAAAGGGGAAAACTGATGCTATGCTCTACAGAAATAAAGTAAGGATGCACAAATTATGAGGCACAAAGAGAGCCGCCCACAACCTTCATTGCTTCCATTATGCAAAACACCCTGTGTTCTATTATGGTAACACAGGTTATCAAAGATGAATCAACGATTAGATAATTTAAAGATTATTTTACTGTCATGTGGAAATTATTAATGTATATCAAAATATGACTACAAGGTGTGAAGAACTGTGCTCAAGATACACTGTTTTAAATGATACCCCAGTCTGTTTTTAATCATGACATCAAAGTCATTGGGGTTGATTTACCAAAGGCAATTTTGCATTTTGGAAGGGAATGTTTCCATTAGCTTAGTAAATGTGTTGAAAATTCAGTTTGTAAAGAGTTCCCAATCATGTGCAAGAATAACAAACTAAAAAAGTATTTCTGCTTGCACATAATTGGATGATGGAAGTCAGCAGAGCTGCACCTCATTCACTAAACTAAGGGAAAATTCCCCTGCAAAGTGGACAGCCTATTTGCCTCTAGTAAATCAACACCATTGCATCTTGAAGTGTGCGTATGCGTGGGTAGGAGGGGGATTTTTTAAATTAACTTGTCCCTCTCATCACTACTGTATTGCTATCTCACTTCACACATATTATCCTAAAATCCTGACTTGTTTATTCTTGCCTCAAGCCAAGCTAGCAAGCCCAAACAGTCACGCACCAAAAGACTCACTGATAGATGATTGTTGATAGATGAAAATTCGATTTTTATTTATACATCAATTTCTTGAATTTATTTAGACCTCCATGATACTACTGTATCATGTCCTCCATGGAGGTCTGCAAGAGGAACCAGTGAAAACTGATGGGGATCCAGATCGACACCTCTGGAAATGTTGGTTCCTATGCAGACTTCCGAGGAAGATTTCTACTAAATGGAGCGTATTCTGCTGGTGAAGGGTAAGTTTTCACAGTCTTAGTTTACTGGTTTATTGTCTATTTTGGGAACTTTTTTTTTTTTTTTACAACAAGGTCACTTTAAAGGACAGTTGTAAAAAAAGGTATTGCAACATTTCTATATCTCCTTTAATTTTACCAAATTAGAATCTATACCAGGTTCTGATGTTGTTCCTTTTGCTTCTACTTACCCCCTCACTGGTCCATCTGCTACCCTATCACTTACACAGCATAGTAAATTAGCGGCCACACAGCAAGCTTCTAATGCCACAGAACTTTTTAATTCAGCAGAAGAACTTTTCTTTGCAGAGTCTCATTGCTGGAAACCAATCTGAGTGGTTCCCAGTTATGCAATGTCACTGATTAATACAGTGATCACAAAGGAAGGTTTGCATAACTACAAACATTTATGTTGTATGCAACACTGCAACTAAAGGTGGCCATGCACTAGTAGATTTTTGGTCAGAAATTTTTGTTTCTGCAACAAACCCTTGTTCCATTATTGCTTGAATACCCCATCAAGCAAAGTCAAATATCGATTTCGGAAATCGGTCATTAGCCATACTAACCAACCAATTTTTGACAAACGATGGAAATAATTTCCTTTTGCACGTGTGCTGTGTTCTTAAACAAGAGATAAATCCTTGCTGCACTCCTTACCAGGATTTCCTTATATTTAGCGGCCACACAGCAAGCTTCTAATGCCACAGAACCTTTTAATTCAGCAGAAGAACTTTTCTTTGCAAAGTCTCATTGCTGGAAACCAATCTGAGTTATGCAATGTCACTGATTAATACAGTGATCACAAAGGAAGGTTTGCATAACTACAAACATTTATGTGGTATGCAACACTGCAACTAAAGGTGGCCATGCACTAGTAGATTTTTGGTCAGAAATTTTTGTTTCTGCAACAAACCCTTGTTCCATTATTGCTTGAATACCCCATCAAGCAAAGTCAAATATCGATTTCGGAAATCGGTCATTAGCCATACTAACCAACCAATTTTTGACAAACGATGGAAATAATTTCCTTTTGCACGTGTGCTGTGTTCTTAAACAAGAGATAAATCCTTGCTGCACTCCTTACCAGGATTTCCTTATGGATGCACATGCGGGTGCTTGAAATGACTGCGGATGGTGCTGCCAACATGCAGATAGTCAAGAAATTTCACCAGCACACCAGACCGATCATTACAGAAAATAAGCGTTCATTTATTGCCATATACTGTCTCTCATTTGCAAGCGATTTCGGGGCCGCGCAGTGTCACCTTTATCAGGAGCAGAGATTTGGTTTATATAAACTTTAACAAGTCAGAGGTCAGAGTGTCCATAACTCAGTGCAGCCCACTACCTCCTATAGCCACTGCACTTGTCACACATTGGTAAAGCGGTCAAGGAGTTTTCCTAGTGAATGCGCAGAGCCTGATGAGGAAGCTGAATAGTCAGCTAAGTAACTTGACGGCTTCCCACTGAGGGTTCATTGCTTGCTAGGAAAAGCGGAGCCTGGCAGGAATCCCAAAGGACTAGTTCCCCATCAGTTCTGCTCCGCTAGTGATTGAAAGCAGGCTGTGGGTGGATTCAATGGCCAAAAGGAGGCTGTCTGGAATAAAGAATAATGGATGCCAACAGCAGTTCTAAAGGCGGTGTGTGCTGAGCTATGGTGTTAACTGGCTTAACTATTGCACACCAAGAGCTTTTGCCTCCTATGAGAGAGGATATTTATTTGCTTTAGAGTCCTATTGTCTTTACATATAAAATACATTCTCAGCTTTGTTAGTCCTAAAAAAAATTTTTTTCAAGGCAGAAAGGTTTTATGTGGTAGCATGTCTGCATAAATAATAAATTAAAATACAATGTGGCCAGTACACAGGGGGTTAATCAGATCTACTAGTGGTTCAACTAGCAATGTTTTAGTTCTGAAAGTCTTTGTTTGCTGTGGTTTATTGAAAGCATGCATATGTACACCCTTACTTAAAGGGAAGTAAAAAAGAAAAAAAAGTCTTATTGAGGGTATTCAAAGAACTGTTTTGTTTTTAGTGCGGTACCTGTTAGGCATTCCCCAGACCCGCCGGCCAAAGCTCCGCCCCATCGGACGAAGCCCCCAACTTGTCCCCAAGCTAGTGTAAAGGAGGAGCATCCCTGTCCCTCACTTGCTCCTCACAGCTGAGGCTCCGTGACAGGTTACACAGCGGGGAGGATTTCCCTGCTGTGTAACCTATTAGATGCCGATCTGAATGAATATAAATTAAGAAAATTATTACATAATTAACAGAGTAAAACCCCATTTACGGCTATAGCAGATGTTCAAAAAGCTACTGAGAATATTTTATTTAATTGAAATGCACGGATAGAAAATGACAATACAAGAGGAGAGAAGAGAAGAAGATATCAGCCAGGCAAAGCAAAATTTACTCTGATTTGCACAAATCAGGTCTAAAAATTGGTTCACTTGGTCAATGTCTGGACAAGGAAATCAGCAAAATAAGGTATTGTAGTGACAAATGTTTTTATTTTCCAACATTCAGCATCCTTTCTGAACTTGGAAACATGCCTTTAAAATGTAGTAGAATACAGATTATGGAAGTATATAAATGCTTTTTCAGAAGCCTAACTTGGTGTGGCAGCTCATACTCCTAGTCACTTCACCCTTAACGTGTCTTGATGTAGGAGAAATTCCAGTAATGTTGTTTTCATGCTGGGGCTGCAATGGGGTTACATAGAGGGCTTGTGAGGCCCCTATGTGATATAATTAAAGTTAAGTACATTTAAAAAAATTAAGTTTTTAAAAATTATGTTAAATTAAAAATAATTTAAAATTCCCCCCAAAAACTTATAAAGTCCCCACACATGTTAGGTATTGCCACACACGCCAGAGTGAGAGCACTAATTCTAGGGCTATTATTCATGGTTAACGCTAAATTGATGACCTGTAAAAACGTTTTAAGCGCTGCCTGTAGACAATTTTGCATATAATAGTCTTTTGTCATTTCACAGGTGCATGCCATTTTGAAGCTTGAGATGTCTGGTATCTATTTACTCAGCGCAACCTCATCCTTGATATATTATCAAATCATTGGGTAATATAATGTGTGTATGTGCACTAAAATTAACGTAAGTAAATATTTTTCTGAAAATGTGGGTTTCATAAACAGTTGCACTTATATCATCAATATAAAAAATTGCAACTGCCACCATCTTATTCTACAGGGTCTTTGCTTTTAGGAATATGTGTAACCTGGGGGGGGGTTGTGTAATCTTCAGGCCTAAATGTGTACTTTAACGTGTGCAAAAGATACAAAAATGGCTCTGGCAGCAATAGCAAAAGGGTTGATAGAATATTTAGGTGCTGTTAATATATTACTACTATCAAATAGAGCAGTGGTTCTCAACCTGTGTAACCTCAGGACCCACATTTGTCCTTGGTCATTAAGTCACGACCCGAGTCGCACCGCACTGGAACGCACAGCAGCGTGGACTGCTGTGCTGTGATGGAGCTCCATCCATATGTGCATTGCTTGTGCAGCTCACATATGCGCCTGTAGAGCCACGCCAAGGCACCTCTTATAGTGCGGTCCTAACTCTAAACTATCAGAGCCTCCATCTTGGAGCACATGGGGCAGAAGATAAAATTGGGTGCAGGTTTGTCAGGAGGAAGCCCAACCCCCTTAAAGGCACAGAGACGCACAAGGGATCCCGCACATCCCAATGGCAGCTGAGACCCCCCCATGCATCACTGCACTATAAGAGGTGCCTTGGCGCGGCTGAGCGGCTTTTACATTTTCTGCAGAAGACGTGTATCCAAACCTGTGTTTTTAACCTTAGTGTGAGACAAGGTTTTTTACATGCTAGCTTGTGAGTGTGCCAGGAAAACTTTTTGTGCTATTTTACTGTTTAAAGCCCATTCCGTGTGCACCTTACTGTAAAGCTGGTGACAAATTAATGAGTGTGTTTGTCATCTGTTTTGCTTCACTGAACATAATATATATGCACTGAGCATTTTTCAATTGCCCTGTCCCTTTTTTCTACTTTCCCTTAGTGTAGAGCTAACAGAAATATAAGCTGCTGTACTATTAAAATGAGTGTGTTTGTCATCTGTTTTGCTTCACTGAACATGGGGTCGCTACCCACTTTTGGGTCACGACCCACCAGTTGAGAACCAAGGAAATAGAGCATTCTGCTTAGATGCTGACAATTGATTTGTCACCACAGAGCACTGCCATTCTTGAGGCCTAAATAGGTTAAATCACACACACCAACACAAACACTCATTCCTATTTTGCCTTTCACAGCAGGTGTTACTAGGAGGGATCTCTTAGGCATTCCCCAGCCCCGCCGGCCAAAGCTCCACCCCATCGGACGAAGCCCCCAAGCTAGTGTAAAGGAGGAAGGGAGGAGACAGGCAGGAGCATCCCTGTCCCTCACTTGCTCCTCACCGCTGAGATATAATGATGTTGTTATTATTATTAGCCTAACCACAAAAAAAAATTAACATACCAAAACCTTATTAGTTATACAAACACAAGTAATTATGGAAGGTGTCTATTTGGGTCACTAAGAAGTCCATTTAATTGTCTTTGTTACTTCAATGTACCAACATGAGTAAGAAATTGATACAAACTTCATATTAATGTTTTTTTGTTGATTGAGTTTAATAATAACCAAGCACTGAAGTTTCAACAGAAGGCCAACTTTTATGGTCAATTTAGGCAAAAAGTGACAATGATATCTAGCTAATGTATATTCCTCAAAACTAGGTATGAGGTTCAGGTTTGCCACTACCATAGGTTCGCAAAGTTCACAAACTTATAGCTGAAAATAGCTGAAAATTTTGCAGGTTGGCTGCCAGAAATATGGGAAACCTATAATGCAGGGCATAGCCTTTGTGCCCTGTCAAATGAGTCACAAAAGCCCATAATAAGGAATGCACAACTTGGCCCCCTTTTCATAAAACGTCAATAATATTGTCAAAGTGTGTTGAAGCTGATAGGGAGACCTGATGGTTCTGTGTAGGCAGAAGTACTTTTCTATTTTTATTTTTGTGATTTTGGCATTGGTATATGTTGCCCCTAGCACTGCCTGGCTTTCCTTGCTGTATGTTTGACATTAGCTTGCTTTTTAGCCTTGCAAATGGACAGAATTGAAAAACAAGCTTCACCCCTCCATAGATTTAATTTGAGTTTGCTGCAAAGTTTGCAGAATTTGAGCAAGGGTCACAAAAATGTTCACAAACTGAACCCAAATAGATCTGCTTATCCTTATAGGAACCTGTAATTTTCAATAACTGCTTCTTTAACCAGTTGACATTCGCGGTGTTAAACCCCCTTCCCATCCAGGCCATTTTTCAGTATTCAGCGCTGCGGTACTTTAAAAATTAGCCACATGCTAAAGTTGAACTTTAGTTTGATACAAAAGAAAACAATGTATGCATTTATGTAGTTGTTAAAAATAATTTAATGTAACTTAAAGGATTACTAAAGGCTGGGCGTTTT
>NW_017307209.1:0-846 GCF_000935625.1 Nanorana parkeri
GGAGTCAATGGTGCCTTTCACAAAGAGTACCCGGCCTTCTTACCCTGCATAGTCATCCAGAAACAACCACGGGAGGGAATGAGAGAGAACAACGCTAATGCCTCTTGAGCGTTTATCGGGTGAGCTGCTGTGGTATACAGTGGGATATCTTCGGTCACCCAGTCGGGGTATATGGTCAGTTTGGAAGTGGGTCTCTTGAAATAGCGCCACGTCAATTCGTTGGCGGTGGAGATCTCGGAGCAGCATCGTGCGTTTTTCCGGGACATTGAGCCCTCTGGCATTGAGGGAGAGGACTTTAAGAGGGGGAATCTCCAAGACCATAGGAAAGGGGGGTGGGAAAGGGAAGAGAGATGTGCCGGGGTTTAGTTGAGGGGGTTGCGGGTGATAGCAACTAAAGTGCTGGAAAACCAGCTAGTCGGACCACCACAGGTCCCACAGGGGAGTCAAGGGTCCCCAAGGGCCGGCGTGGTACCGAGGGCCTATGTGGGGGAAGGTGGTGGGCTACGACCTGCGAACCTGGAAACACAATAGGGGTAAAACCAAAACATTGTGAGGTGCTACCTTCGAGACAGCAGGAATTGCATGAGGGGGGACATGCGAACATGTTCCCAACGTCAACAACAAAGACATCAATCATGGCATCATTAAGTGTAGAACAATAAACTCTAAAGTTACGAACTCTGACAACATCAGTAACATTTGCAACAGAAAATGTAACGGTGGAGCGGACACCCCATAGTGCCTCAGAATTGTCCCTGGAGGTCGGTGCCAAGCGTCCACTGTCATGGGAAAGGGGTATCAGGAGTGGGGTAGTAGGGGGGAAGGAGACAGGGGGAGGGAGGAGGT
>NW_017307209.1:940-8019 GCF_000935625.1 Nanorana parkeri
ATAGACTGGAAAGGAGAAGAAAACTGAAAAAGGAGGGGGAGGGGGAATGGGGGAGAGGGAGTGGCAAAGGGTGGGGTGGGAGGAAGAGGGAGGAGACGAGAAAGGTGGGTGGGGTGTAGGAAAGGGGGGTGGGAAAGGGAGGAGAGATGTGTGGGGGTTTAGTTGAGGGGGTTGCGGGTGATAGCAACTAAAGTGCTGGAAAACCAGCTAGTCGGACCACCACAGGTCCCACAGGGGAGTCAAGGATCCCCAAGGGCCGGCGTGGTACCGAGGGCCTATGTGGGGGAAGGTGGTAGGCTACGACCTGCGAACCTGGAAACACAATAGGGGTAAAACCAAAACATTGTGAGGTGCTACCCTCGAGACAGCAGGAATTGCATGAGGGGGGACATGCGAACATGTTCCCAACGTCAACAACAAAGACATCAATCATGGCATCATTAAGTGTAGAACAATAAACTCTAAAGTTATGAACTCTGACAGCGTCAGTAACATTTGCAACAGAAAATGTAACGGTGGAGCGGACACCCCATAGTGCCTCAGAATTGTCCCTGGAGGTCGGTGCCAAGCGTCTGGTCTGAATATTGGCATAGATATATGGCGGGCTCCCATGGACGGTGCCAGGATCCAGTGGGGGATTGAGGGGATTTCGCTAGTAAGGGTTCCTCAGGGGGGGTCCAGGGGGTGAGCTGTGATGTCGAGTGGGCAAGTTCTGCTAGGCCATAAAGTGTTCTCCGGTGGTGATCGTCAGGGTGTCCAGCTTGGATCGGCAAGTCCTGAGATAGACAGAGGGTGATGGGCAGTAGCCGGGAGAATCAGGGTTCGTTAGCTGTGGGTGCAGGGCGGGAGGCCCTGGGCCTTGTCCAGGAGGGGCTGCGGCGGCAGTTGTGGTAGAGGCCGGTGCTCCGCGTCTAAGTCGGGACTCAACCAGTTCGGTATTTCCACTGGTGACTGCTCCAAAAACATGAAGAGATCCTCCAGTTGGGTCGGGGGGCGTAGTAGGAAGGACCGGCCATTGCGGCGCACATTCAGGCTGAAGGGATAGCCCCAGGTATAGAGGCCTCCGGCCCGACGAATCTCCGCGAGGAGGGGTTGCAGGGTCCGTCTATCTGATGCGTGCGGCAGGAGAGGTCTGGGAGGATGGTAATGTGCGCTTCGTCAAAGGGGATGGGGCCCTTCTGCCACGCCGTGCGCATGATGGTCTCTTTTTCAGCAAAGAAATGCACGCGGCAGAGGACGTCCCTAGGCCTCAGGTCTCCGTCAGGTCTAGGCCCTCCCACACGGTGGATTCGGTCTATCTCCAGGGGGGCGTCTGGGGCCTTGTCTAGGATGGTATTGAGGATGGCTATAACCGTAGGTCGGAGGCCTGCTGCAGTGGTAGCCTCTGGGAGCCCCCGTAGTTTCACATTGTTCCGTCGCGACCTATTCTCCAGGTTGTCGTGCGCGAGGAACAGGGTGGATAGAAGGCGGTTGTGGGTTGCGGTCTCCATTTCCATGCGGTCAAGTCGGTGGGCTAAATGGGTCTGTCCCGTGGACAGGGTGGTGACCTCCGTTTCCAGCCGGGAGACCGTGCTGCTAATGCCAGCTATATCTTTCCTGAGTGCGGCCTCCATTTTGGCTACAAGGGCGGCCATGTCTTGGCGCGTGGGAAGAGAGAGGAGAATGGAGGAAATCTCCCCTGCGGACAGGGCCGCGGCCGTGTCCGAGTGTGGCTGTGAGGACATGGTAAGCGGGATGACCGGGTCCTCGATCGGGCTGGGACCGGGGGTAGAGGAGGATGCCCGCAGCGGAATGGAGGCGTCCGGGGCGTGGGCGTCACAGGGATGGGATGGTGAAGCATGTCCCGAGGCCTTACCCTGCATGTCAGACGCCATGGCCGTCCTGGAGGAGCTGCGGGTTGTCGGCGCTGGGGATGAGAGGTAGCGCTGCAGAGAGGTCTGTGAGCGCTGGCTGTTGTCAGAGCAAGTTTTGCCCTTAAACGACATCAATAACGGGTTGAAAAGATGTCTCGATCAGCTGAAAAAGTCTCTTGGGGTATCAGAGCTCAAGCAATGTGCTTCCTCACGCCGCCATAGCCAAGCCACGCCCCTTATCACCATCTTATCACCATTCAAAGATGCAACATGAATGGTGAGCCATAATGAGGTGGAACTTAGTGACACAATCCCTCTGGTGGTCCTGCAGGAGCTCACAATGCATGCTGTAGATCGGGCATTGCAGGCAGAGCAATAGGAGGAACGGAAAACCTCCTAGTATCTCAGGACCAGGAGATCAATTGCCTAATGTCTCCATCCTTGTGAGAAGAGTAAGAGGAGGAGGAGGGTTAGGGTGCTGCCTGTGGGAAGGAGGAGGGTTCGCAGAACCAGTGGTGAAGAGGAGAAAGTTTTGGGTGACTTCAAGGGGAATGTTTCACCCTGCCCTGATCCAAGGAATGAATATTATGGGGACTTATGCCACTATCCAAGAGGGAGCACAAAGCATTCAACTCCAAGGTAGAGCAGCACAGAAGTTCTCTGACACAACTCATTTTGTTGGCCAAATCTGATGGCATTGTAAAATAGGTGAAGAGGGAACACCTAATAGGAAAAGGATATTCTCTTTTTCCCTAAAAAGTTGGCCTTGGTTTCACACGTGCTGTTTAAACAGGCAAACCTCACACCTCCGAATCCAAAGCACCCCCCTATTTTGTCCTCCCATTTGCTATAGCTGCTATTACATTTATTTAATCTAGTGGCTTTTGGTGGCTTTTTTCCATCACACTGGAGGTATAGCTGCAGGGAAAAATCCAAGGGCATAGGCCTGACACAGGTTGTCTTTGGTTATGCCACTTAATCCTGACAAAGGCAAAACTGCCATTTTTGTGTACATATTTTTAAAATTTTTCTTATGCAAGCAGTGAGAGGGCCACGGTCTCTGAAAGAATGCTAGAAAGGGCAGAAACATGAATTTTGATAGTGCTGAGAGCACAATCAAAAAACACTGGCACCTATTTTACCTCCTGCCAACAGTATTTTCTTATTAAGCATTCATTTATCTTATTTATTTGGTCAAAAGTTCAGTGCAAGGCCTAGCAGCAAAAGTGTTAATCCATTTTTCCAATTAGTTTAAAGGGAAAGCTATACTGTTTAAGGGCCAAAAATGACAATCTGGCATTTGTCTGAAGGTCTTCTGTATCTCAATATATTAGAAAACTACTAAAGACTTCTGTACAGTACTCAGACTGCACCAATCCAGTTTTTTTAAATATGAAAGTTCAGTGCTTAAGGGACAAATACATAAATTATGTTAATCAGCTGAACGTAACCAAGTTTGACCATGCCTATGGGTTCATATCTCAAATAGGTCAATATTTCTCTAGGCACTCTTGCAGACTATTTAAAGTAAACATTTCCTAAAAGGAACATATAGGCTGCCATCATTGACTTCGAATACTGCAAATGCTTGGCAAATATTTAGATAAGGAGTACTTTCTTTACTCTAACTTTCCTGAAATTCATACCTGTTCTGGGTCAGTGGGGGGAATTTACTAAAACTGGAGCAGACCGATTCAGGCAGTTGTCCATAGTAACCAATCAGCTTCTATCGTCCCCTTGTTCAGTTAAGCTTTGAAAATGAGACAGAGAAGTTGATGGGTTGCCGTGCACAGATGATCCAGATTTTGTTTGCTCCACTCTTAGTAAATTCCCCTCAGTAACTCAAAATATTGAAGCCAATGGGCCAGCATAATAGCAGGCACCAAGCAATTTTATAAGAGAATAAGCAAAGACAACCCCACATTTTTCTTTGGAATGATTCGATTGATAGTCCAATCAGATTAACTCTGGGCTTCCAGCTCCTACCTCCAGTGACTTCCCCTCATTGTGGAGGCCACTGTGTGCATTATCATGTGTGCTTTTATACTTTTTTTTACCTTTTTTCAGATATTTTGAGGCTGCTCTTCCTCTTCTGATTTTCTTTGTGTGGACCTTGATGATGGAAAGAGTGGCGCTGATGTGATGACTTTAGTGCATAAATACACTGTGGGGCAGCGGGTGCGTCCATGACCCCCTGAAACAAAAGCAAATCATCTGTCCTCTGGGTTAAATAATGAAAAAAAAAAGTGTTTAAGTGGTCTGCACCCTGGAAGTTATCATGCAGCGCAGCATCCCCACCATCAGGGGCTCCGGAGAAGACCAGGCGCTTCTTAGATTCTGTGCCTCATTCACATTCTCTGTGCGTCTAGAGACTCAAGTGGCCCTACAGTTCCTGTGACCAGTGACCCAGATTGCTCTGCAAGTCCTGGAATTAGCATCCTCCGTGCCATCAGTTTCTAGACCGTGACAGAACCTCTGTCATATATTTTTTGCAGTTTGTGCCAAAATTTGCTTCTACTTCCTGTGGGGATAGGAAATTATGTAAAATTCCTACATGGGGACGCAATCTGCAGAAAACACTTGCAGAGGTTTAGGAACTCTGACAGGCTGTTATTACTGTCTGGATTTTCCTGCTTGACAGCAATTGGGACAGAAAGTGAGGTAAAATCTCTTCAAAAGCACAGACATCAATATAAACTTGACATAAGTATTTTTTTTCACTGGTTTATCCAAAAGGAAACAAACCAAAATGTTTTGGTTGGAGTCAAGTGTTAATGCTGGGTGAAGGTGCCGAATTCTGTAGCTAAAAGTGTCGATACAAACATTGAGATGAACTTAACTGCAGCAAAAAAGCTGCATCCCCTTGCGGTGAAAACTAAAGTCAACATGATACACACGAAAAAATGAAATATATTATCAGGGATTCAATTGAGTGTTCCAAAAATACAGTGTGTTAACAAACTGCAGAACTGAATGGAAACATATTTTTTACCTTTAGTATGGATATTTATCACTCACGATGCAGAAAGCTCCATACTATCTTTCAAAAAAGATTTGCCAGCTTGTAATTACTGCCTGCGGTGAACAGACAAATGCAATTTTTTAAACGTTAACTGTGTTATAGTTACATCTGAGGGCTCTAATGGTACAAATATAATGCGGCCTAACCAGTTTGTCTTAGTGAGACCTTACTGTGCTGATTTGAAACAGCTGAACTAAATCAACAGTTACCTTGAGCCAAAAGCCTTTGGAGAGCAATTAGAGTCAGAGCTTGGGTTTTGAACCCAATATGGTCTGTCAGTCTCAATGATTTGTGCTTGTTGTACTCAGTCTCATTTCCTGCGTGAAATATGAGGCTGTGTAAAGAGGAAAAATTCCCAGGATTAAAAAATATTTGACCTCAGCGCATTTGTGAGCATGAAAGTACACATGTCTAAACGACCATTTTGGTTTGTAGTACAAAGTTCTATTGATGTTGGCAGGCAATGCTTCCCTGTCTCAAAGCCACATGAATGGTTTCAAATTTCAGCCAAAAAATGTTTTCCACATGCTTTAGTGTGGGCCAATTTACACAGCAGATTTTGTGGAGACTGCGGCCAAGTACTTTATAAAGGGTTGCCTTCTTTGGGATCTAAAAAACCACAACAGACACATTGCTAATGCAATCTAATTGTCTGTTTGAATATTTTTCCAGATGTAGCCCATGCCTAAAATACTGCAATAAAAAAAGGTTTGATTTGGCTCCTTAGGCTTTCACAGTGCCATAAAGAGCCTGTTTATCACTAGGTGGTGAAATGGTGCATTTTTATTTGGTAGAGGTGGAGGGGAGGGAGAGCAATTACTTCCAACCAAAGCAATCATAACAGAACACCCTTATGGCAGTTTGTTGACTCATGTTAGAGTCATACACATATACAGCTCCTACAACTGGAAAATAGTGTCTCACATTTAACTTGAGAGCTTTTTTAAAATTACAGGTTTATTTTGTTAATTTGTGGTTGCATCATTTATTCTATTAAGGCTAATTTATTGGAGAACAAAGGCACTCAGTGTTCTTTGTCTGAACATGTGAAGATATTTTGTCATTGTACACATTGTACTTGTGAATGTAAAATGATTCAGATATATTTAATTACATATGTCTGTATCATGTGCACTGAGGAAGAAATGCAGACAGAGAGAGAATAAATACTGAGTTTGCTATAAGTTTGAATCCAGTAACTCAATTGTTCAGTTGTATAGTTCATGTTCAAAACTTACAACGGAAGAAGTATTTTTTTTAAATCTGATCCGTGCTACTCTAGTTTCATTGTTAGTCTAGAATTCTCCACAGACAGGATGTACTCTTTTACCATCTCATAGAAATCAATATAGAATTGTTTACCTTGTTGGACAGCTAAAACTGAAATGCCACTTTTGTTGTAAAAATAAAAAAATAATCACCTTTAGATGAACTATAAACATTGCACGACTTTCAGTATACTATTTTACAATTTTCTGTTTTCAATGTATTTATATACATTTTGCAAACTGTCTGCTAAGTTTGTGTGTGTGTGCGCGTGCGTGTGTGCGCGTAAGACAAGAAGTTCTTTAATCTTCCCCAGTAAAGAAAGAACTCCACATGCCCAACAAACTCCCCTCTGAGGATGATGAAGAGAATGATGACATGAATGAGAAAGTCAGTGAAGATAGTGCTGTCTTGGTCTTGATCTTGACGGCCTTTGAGAGCAACAGGAGCTATGCTGAAGTGATTTTCTGGCATATCAACTGTGGTGTTGTGAGGAAGAGTGTCTTCTGAGTGATTGATCTGAATGCTTGAGTGCAGGACTTTCCTTCTGAACAATAAAAAGACACAAAATGCATATGTAAGACCAGCACTTTTTTTGAATTAATCTTTTAAATCTCTTCATTCCCCAGCTGTATCCCACATTATTCAGTGACTCTGGTTTATGGCTACAAAAAAGAATGATTACAATGAGAACTGGGAAAAGTAGAGCAGATAATAAAATAAGGACCCCTATAAGCACATGAATAGCTGCAGAAAGGACACGTTTGACTCAAGACTACACATATCAGGCCTTAATATCATTCAAATATGTGAAGCGGCGCTATCACCCAACAATTAAACAAATAATATGTGCAAAAACCAAATATTATAGTGAACAATACTACTGTGAGAGAAAAAAAAACAAACAAAAAAAAAATATATATATAATATTTTTAAAA
>NW_017307209.1:8201-24381 GCF_000935625.1 Nanorana parkeri
TTGAAAGTATTTGAAAAATATTATATATATATATATATATGGGGTTTTTTTCTCTCACAGTAGTATTGTTCACTATAATATTTGGTTTTTGCACATATTATTTGTTTACTTGTTGGGTGATAGCGCCGCTTCACATATTTGAATGATATTAATGCAGGCTCATGCAGCCAATTTAAGTGAGCAGCTGTAAGGAGTAACGCCCAGTTTTTCTTAGATTAATCGAGCGCAGAAGCCCCTATAGATAACATATCAGGCCTTGACCAGACTGCTTTAAATAGTCACCCAAAGTGACCGGGGGAAAACTGCTAGGCAACAGGCCACTTTCCCTGCAAAATCACACGTGTCCAATAATCAGGGAGGACAGCACTGTCATTGCCAGGCAAAGGGATGCCTCCCTGCCTATGTCACACAGGCAGGACATATGCAATAAGTGGGACCAATCCTTGGGGACAACATGGCCATCATTGCCAATCAACAGGCTGACTCTTGGTCCAGTCACAGCCTGCACATACCTGAAGCCACTGAGCCATACTATTAATCCAGCATGAAAACCAAGACATTAAGCAGGTCATTTAGACCTCAAAAAGGTTCTGGCACTTAGAAAGCTACTGAAATAATAGGATTTAGTTCCAACATCAGAGCCTTCTATCCAAGAAGAGTCTAATCTGGATGAAAACCAGCAAAGAATAGACACTGGTAAAAAAAAGGTGATCTGGAGTGAGAACAATAGATGAACAAAGCTGGGAACTCCTATCTCCTTTTTAGTATCTAATTATGGATGGTCCTATCAGGTCCTGAGAGGAGCTGACTCGTAGTATGTTGACATGAAGAGGCCAGGAAAGGAAATTTGTTGTGCTGTTCTGTACATAGTTGGTATACACAACTGAGGATGCCATAGATCCAGAATGCAACAGTTAAATGCTTTAACAGCTTCAAAATATTATAGTGGCTGCAGAATAAAAAAGAATGGTATTTTTAATTGTATTACTGTAAAGCTATGTTCACAAGATAAAAATAGAAATTATGTTGTTCAGCCTAAAAATATAACATCTGCTGCTTTTTTCACTCTAAGCCACCCCCTACAAAACTGACATATTGATCCTGCCAATCAGGTCCACATCCTGCTACTTCATTTAATGGGGTGACAGTGCTGTCCCGCTACTACTGAGTTCAGGGCAGCATTGGCTGAATTTACTTAAAATACCATGGGATAGGGTGATGTAGCACTGGCTCTGAGAATGGATAGTTTATGTATAACTCCCACAGACATACCCTACGACAAGCAACAAGCTCAAGCAGTCATGTGAGTTGTAGTGTATGGTTTTCAGGCTTTGAGAAAGGAAAATCACTATACAGTACATTAGACATTAATGTTAAAGAAATGGTTGGGGATCAGCACTAAAATGGAGACACCACACCCCTGATTACATTAGTAAACCAAAAGATAAAAGAAAAGATGGGGCTTTAAAAGTGTCTACATACTAATGCCAGGGAGTATGTCTAAACATAATGTCAAGTAACTCATCAGTATAATAAAATTCATTTTTAATAAAGTAAATACATGATTGACAGGGTATATAAAAACATCTCATATTAATTTTAACACAATACTACATGAACGGCATGTCACCTCTATGGAACTCGTACAGATTAATATGTATAATAACAATAATTCATCGTTTCTATATTAATTCTTTACAAAAAAAGGTTCAATACACAAATTATTCATCACATTAATGCAAATTCCATCAAATAATCTGTAATTGTCCCTTTCTTCAACGCGTTTCGCCATAGCTTCGTCAGGAAGTTAATAGAGGTAGCCTGTGAATTCTGTATGAATATGATTGTAAGCAATCATATTCATATAATGAATCTAGATCAATAATATAGATCAATAAATAAATAAATATAGATCAATAAATAAATAAATACCATGATTGAGATAAATGATGATGATAGTGAAATGACTCGCATCCGGGGAAGCCCCTCCACTCAGGCAGGAACAAAAGGTGTGAAGATGCCAGGGGCAACCGGGAATGGCAAGCTCCCATGGCTGTCCTTAAGCAACCTATAGAGTAAATAAAGTCCAATGTTCCACTAGGTATACTTTCATATAATATAGATATATATAGGATATCACGTATAGCCCGACAGAACAGTGAAATCTAGGTCCTGCCAGGTACATGAGTATGCAGATACGTCTAATTGTTTAGTGGAGTTCGCCTAAATAAATGATAATTTTATATCCATACCAATGACCATTGTGTCAATATAACTTACATAAATTCAATATAAAAGTCACTTGTATCATAGATCGTCTATTGATCCAAATGGTTCCGTTTTCTTAATAGTGGTCCAAATGTATCTAATACTATTAAAGATAGTCCTCATTGGTATAGATTGAAGAAGTATATTCTGCAATTAGTAATTAAAGAGGCAAAGAACCCTTCTAATCATAAAAATAGAAGTATTGAGTATGACCTAGGTCATCAATTATGTACCTTATGAGAGTAATAGGGGTTTCTCATACGTCCAGAGCCAGTTTTCCCTTCCCCAAGCCCCCCGGTCTCCCATCCCTTTGAAATTCCCCCTGCAGATAACACACGTCGTCCCGAAGTATCGGCGTGTGACGTGTGGGGCCGGGGGCGAGCAGTGGGTCCGCACATGCGCCCTATGTAGTCGCATCCGATAAGTGGGGGTGGCCCGTGTATCGGACCCCCTCCTCCCGGGGCCATCAGCCTGATGGAACGGCGCTAGTGGGGAAGGCCCCGCCGTCCCATCTCACACCCACAGGACGGCGGCCCCTCCTCTCGTCAGCGCGATGTCAAAGCTTTCCCGGTTACCCCTGGCATCTCCACACCTTTTGTTCCTGCCTGAGTGGAGGGGCTTCCCCGGATGCGAGTCATTTCACTATCATCATCATTTATCTCAATCATGGTATTTATTTATTGATCTATATTAATAACTGTCATCTATGGTTAGTGGTTATTTCCAAGTATTGATTGCTTACAATCATATTCATACAGAATTCACAGGCTACCTCTATTAACTTAATGACAAAGCTACGGCGAAACGCGTCGAAGAAAGGGACAGATTATTTGATGGAATTTGCATTAATGTGATGAATAATTTGTTTATTGAACCTTTTTTGTAAAGAATTAATATAGAATCGATGAATTATTGTTATTATACATATTAATCTGTACGAGTTCCATAGAGGTGACATGCCGTTCATGTAGTATTGTTTTAAAATGAATATGAGATGTTTTTATATACCCTGTCAATCATGTATTTACTTTATTAAAAATGAATTTTATTATACTGATGAGTTACTTGACATTATGTTTAGACATACTCCCTGGCATTAGTCAGTAGACACTTTTAAAGCCCCATCTTTTCTTTTCTCTTTTGGTTTACATTAGACATTAGACATTAGTGTGCTTGTTTTTTTTTTGCATACTGAGCTTTTAGGGCTTGGTTTAAACTTTTTTAGTGCCGAAAACAAATGAAATTTAAAGCCTATTGAAGTTTAAATCAGCTAAATACATTCTAGGTGCATTGAAACTAAAGGTGTTCAAAGTTTTTTTTCTTTAGAAAAAGCCTGTTCCCTGCCTTCATGTTTTAAAGAAGGACCCTTGCTCTCTGTGTGGAAACAATGGTCTCCCTGCAAAGGTCTGACAACCTCCTGCTGGGTTAGAAGTAGAGCTCTCCTATCAGCAGGGTGCCAGAGCGTTGCTAATTGCAAGGCTATAGGTCCGACTCTGCAGAAAGGAAAGACCACTGACCATGTCATTAGTTAGGGCTTACATATGCTTTAACCTCTAGATGGCCATACAAACCTTATCACACACTTGCAGTATTAGCTAAGAGATACAGCTCCGGCACTTAGATCCTAAAGACGAACTGAACTCTGAAAGCTGTGCCCAGAAAAAAAGGTGGCTAGAGGGCAAAACACTAGTAACCAGTGTTTGCCTGTGGTCTTCCTGCAGGTGATCTTTCTCCATTACTGATTTACCATGCCTTGTTCCACACTGTGTCTCTGCGTGAGGGTGCCCATCTTAGCAGAGGCAGAGCTTTGATTCCTCATGTCAGAGCCTCCAGTAAGGAGAAACGTGAGAAGTACAATAGTGACATCACTAAATCTCTCTCTAAATCTCTAAAAACTAGCAGTTAGAGGGACAGTGCCATAGATCTCACACTGCAATATACAGTTATGAAGCTGCAGACACAGGTGTGCCTAGGTACACTGTCATAGCAGGAAGTAAAGGGAGAACATCCTGACAAATGGTAGATTTTTCAGGGTACTGCTTAGGCACAATTAACATTTTGGCATAATCCCTGTAGCTTAGCAAATCCTCACTTTTTAAATTCAGATCCACTATACAATGCCTACATATTTCTTAATAGTGCGAACAACACTTTGTACAAAGTTAAACCAGATAGTTAACAAAGAACACACAAGCAAGAATAATTCTGTCATATTTCAATGGAATAATGATACACACAAAAATTTGTAAATCTGAGTCTGACAATAAGAATTCCCTAATGGTCAGTAATTGCTTAAAGAATCATTATTGATTTTTCTATGAGTTAGGGATAATGCTGGGATATTTGCTGTGCTAACAGTTTACATTAAATGTTGACAAGCTGGATCAATAAATTTACTACATTTCACAGAATTATAATGGAATTTACTAAGCCAAGTGGGCACAAATGATGGTAAACTCTATAATCCAGATTATCAGGACTAAAAGAGTTGAATGCTTCTTAATGAGCAATATTAGGAAAAACATAGCGGCATAGCAAATTTTTGATTTATTAATGGTACCCAGCCACTCATTTACCTTAAACTATCAAGTTTATTCACAAAAGGGGGAAGAGTTTGGAGAAGGCAGGAGAAGTGAACAATCTAGGACAACATATCTGATTTGGAACAATTCTCCAATTCAACTCACTTTCCAAATCAGTTATATTGTCCTCTATTGTTCACTTCTCCTGCCTTCTCAAAACTCTTCACCCTTTTGTGAATAGCCCTGTGAATTCTATGTAATCTTATCATATGTGTTTTTCTGCCTCTCTCTTGTGTTCAGCAAAGCTGAAGTGCACCTTTTTGTCCAATGACTCTGTGGTGCATCTTTCTTTTCTTGTGTATAAAAGCAAAATCATTATTTTTCTAGAACACTAGATATCTAGCAGAAATGTGATTTTAAGCAGTTGGGCAGAGTTGTACAGTTATACCTAGCTAGAAGACAGGAGCCCTAAATAATATATTTTCAGTTTTGTGTGGAGTTTACCTTTGAGGTATACCTGCACTATTAGAAATATAGGGGATGCCATTGCATTGACCTCATTCTGAAATTATTGTTCTGAGTGAAGTCAGGACTTGTGACCTGTATACGTTTTCCTTGTCAGAGGTTCAGAACGTCAAATCAAAGTTATTGGATTAGCATGAATGCCAGGCAGTTAGCATTTTCCAAAAAAGGCTACCAATGGGAGAATCCATATTCTTTCAGTACAGTTTTGTTTTAACATCATGGTGTGTTTTTTTGTATTGAACATGTATTGCAATAAATATAAATAAATAAAATATAAGCCAAGAATAGCCGCTCCTTCGAGTGCCATTCAGTGCCATGGCGGTGGGGGGTTGGGGGGGGCCTTCATGGTTTCTTGCATCAGAGCCCTGAAGGTTCTAGTTACGCCTCTGCCTGTATATATACAGTACATGTGATGTGTTGTAGCAAGGACCAGTTAGGGCAATTAAAAAAGGACTTGGAGTCCTATCATTCCAAAAAGAAGTTAAAGTCTGACTGCTATACTGTAACCTCACCTTTCCCCAAGAATGTTATTGTAGAGGGGATTTCAACTTGCAGTCATGCACACCAGCTGACTCAAATAAGAATTTGATCTATAGTTAATAATTTACTGGGTTTATAAGGAAAGATGACTCATAGTAGTGATGACTGGATGGATAATAACCTTAACGTAATTTAAAAGGATTATCAATATTTTTACTTGTAGTGAAAACTCTTAACCCCATCTTTACATGCTTTTTGACATCACTGATACCAAGTGGCCCACATTGCTTTTTCCCTTTACAGGTGATAATTGAAAACAAAAAATGTTTCCCTCTTTCATCCAGCCTTTAAGCTTGGAAAATGCTTCCCCTTATGGAATTGATTGAAGTATGTGGGACTTCAGCCTGTTGCTACAGCTGTGCTCAAGTTTTTAATCTGTAAATTCAATGTATATTATTTAATTAATCTAAAAAGGTGATTTGTGTGTGCAATTCTGTGCACTCTGTTTTCCTTGTTATGATTGTTTAACACAGCCATTGAATAAACTCCTACTAATATGGTGGAAAAAGCAAAAAAAAACCTACGTCGACGGGGAAGAAAACTGAGACACAAAAGTGGAGAGTAAATTAAAAACAAAATAGAGACACACAGAGAAGGAAAAAGCACATTCCAAGGAAAAGAGTTTGCCAA
The DNA here is from genome assembly GCF_000935625.1 of Nanorana parkeri. Classification (NCBI taxonomy): domain Eukaryota; kingdom Metazoa; phylum Chordata; class Amphibia; order Anura; family Dicroglossidae; genus Nanorana; species Nanorana parkeri. The sequence continues at coordinate 14,687 of NW_017307209.1, forward strand.
CGAGTTAGCCAGCAGTGGCATATACACACACTTTGTGAAAGACAAAAATATAGTTGCTCAATCACTAAGTAATATTTATTGATCAATGCATTAATTCAGCTTTGCAAACTTTCACAAAGTATAGATAATAGCAGCATTGGCTTATGATGATACAGATTTGCAGCTTGGTAACCTACAGCTGGCCATAAATTTAGGAACACGAATATAACTGTGTTAATTAGAGACATAGTAGCACTGGATGCTCCGATCAATCTGCCAAAGTTACGAGATGACACGCTTCCAAAAACTAATCAGTGAAAGGCATATGGCTTCCTCAGTTATAGATCTGTGAGCCAAGTGTATGGAGTAGAGCACTATATTATACTGCTGTTTCTAAATGAAGAGCTACAAAAGCCCCTTTGAGCCTTGAATAATACAATCACAGCATCACTTGCAATTGTATTATTTACCTCTCTTTAGCATAATTTCTTACAGTATGTTAAAAGACCATAAAACAAGTAAATAAGGGGAAACAAATAATGCATGAACAGTTGTCAGGTACACAGCTCAGCACAATCTGTGCTTGATGTTTCATCTTTCCGTCCTGGAACCAAAATCCCATGCAGAAAGAATGTATCTCTGTTTCAGTACTTAACTATTAGCCAGGCAGGAGGTGAACCTGAACTGAGAGCTGAAATGTTCTTTCATGCTGTTCCAATCCGTTAAGCAATTCAACTTGTGCCATTAATTGAGCACCTCCATCCCTTACCTGCATGGAAATGACACTAAACCTTAGCCTACCACTTAATGGCTTAGCTTACAACTGTGATCGTTCTCAATTTCACACTTCTTTCAACTTGCTGCTAGTAATTTTATAGTATGTGGCTAGATTCATTGTGTTCCCCCCATGCATCTTACAATTCCAGCTAAATTGAGCAATGAAAAATTCATATTGCATCTCTAATTGTGCACCAGACTGGAACAGCCCATACAAATTCCTTGCAATTATGAAATTTTCTGGGAAAGAAAGGAAGGCTGAGGGCTGATATAACTGCTGTGAACAGTAAGCCAGATGGGAAACAAAATCAAGAAAAATATCATAGAATAATCTGCAGACAATTCTATTTCCTGAAACAGTTCCTGAAAAAATATCCTGGAACATGTGTATTGTACAACATATGTAAGCAATATTACTTAGGTCTAATTAGATCATAAATATGCCAAATGTTCTTTAAATGTCGAGCAAATTTAAAATTCCAGAACTGCTTGTTTCTATAGCCAAGAGAAGTTAGGAGCATTGTTTGAATGGGGATAAGAGAAACAATATAATTCCTCTTGCAGAACATGTTTAATTTAATCAAAATATCTAATGTAGGGTAAATCAGCAAAATCTGGCTCTGTTTCCCATGGCAACCAGTCAGACGACCTATACTTATATACTTACTTTACCACTTTAATGTGTGTTAAACATATTGTAAGTGGATAGTCATCCTTCTTCAACAACTCCACTGGAAATGACTAAATACCAAAAAATGGTCCTAGCAATAACAGATAATGAATACTTACCTCTCCAGTGGGCAGTGAGTCAGAACACCACTGTGTATACCTGAACAAAATAAGTCAAGGCAACTGGACTTGCTGTATTTTTTCTTGAAGATGTTTCACTGGTCATCCAACCAGCTTTCTCAATTCCAGTTGCATTGACTTATTTTTTACAGATATACCATGACCTGGATGAATGAGAACCTTCACAGATATACAGTATCTCACAGAAGTGAGTGCACCCCTCACATTTTTGTAAATATTTTATTATATCATTTTATGTGATGACTTAGAAGAAATGATACTTTGCTACAATTTAAAGTAGTGAGTGTACAGCTTGTATATCAGTGTACATTTGCTGTCGCCTCAAAAAAACTCAACACACAGCCATTAATGTCTAAACCGCTGGCAACAAAAGTGAGTATACCCATAAGTGAAAATGTCCAAATTGGGCCCAATTAGCCATTTTCCCTCCCCGATGTCATGTGATTTGTTAGTGTTACAAGGTCTCAGGTGTGAATGGGGAGCAGGTGTGTTAAATTTGGTGTTATCGCTCTCACTCTCTCATATTGGTTACTGGAAGTTCAACATGGCACCTCATGGCAAAGAACTCTCTGAGGATCTGAAAAAAAGAACTGTTGCTCTACATAAAGATGGCCTAGGCTATAAGAAGATTGCCAAGACCCTGAAACTGAGCTGCAGCACGGTGGTCAAGACCATACAGTGGCTTAACAGGACAGGTTCCACTCAGAACAGGCCTCGCCATAGTTGGCCAAAGAAGTTGAGTGCACGTGCTCAGCGTCATATCCAGAGGTTGTCTTTGGGAAATAGGCATATGAGTGCTGCCAGCATTTCTGCAAAGGTTGAAGGGGTGGGGGGTCAGCCTGTCAGTGCTCAGACCATACGCCGCACACTGCATCAAATTGGTCTGCATGGCTGACGTCCCAGAAGGAAGCCTCTTCTAAAGATGATGCACAAGAAAGCCCACAAACAGTTTGCTGAAGACAAGCAGGAACCATGTCCTGTGGTCTCATGAATGCCGACATGTACTGTGACATACTGAAGCAGAGCATGATCCCCTCCCTTCGGAGACTGGGCCACAGGGCAGTATTCCAACATGATAACGACCCCAAACACACCTCCAAGACGACCACTGCCTGGCTAAAGAAGCTGAGGGTAAAGGTGATGGACTGGCCAAGCATGTCTCCAGACCTATACCCTATTGAGCATCTGTGGGGCATCCTCAAACGGAAGATGGTGAACTCCATGCCCAAGAGGGTTAAGGCAGTGCTGGAAATTAATGGTGGCCACACAAAATATTGACACTTTGGGCCCAATTTGGACATTTTCATTTAGGGGTGTACTAACTTTTGTTGCCAGCGGATATAAAAAAAAAAAGCTGGTTGGATGACCAATGCAGAAAAAATACAGCAAGTCCAGTTGCCTTGACTTATTTTTTACCGGTATACTATTATATATAGGGTAAATGTAAGCATAAAATGCCGGGCAAAGGTAACAAATGTTAGAAGGATGAATTGTTATAGAAGATTTATTGGTGAAGTGGCTGTTCAATCCTGATATCCTCATATTCAATAATCTATGAATGCACTAGCCATCTTTTAAAACAAATATTTTACATTATTGTTCATGAAGAACATTAGGAAAAGGGAATACATCACACATTTGGAAAACAGGATTTAAGGGAGATTTTTATGAAGAGTAGCAAAACAATGGCTTCTCATTTTCCTCCTTTATACTCACTGTTGTTTTTTTTTTTAATTAATACTTTTTATAGTCTAATGGTGGGAATTATATTGTGTTCTGCTTCTTCTGAAGTTTCAGCTTTTCTATGTTCCCTTATCACACAGTCTCGCAATTGTTAAACTCAGTTTCCATTGTAATTGTTCCTTGGCTTGCAGGGTTCTGTGTAGCTGAAGCATTGGTACTACGTTAAGGGCCTGTAGTGTTGGGGCTAACCTGGCTGCTTTTTCCAGCACAGCCCAATTCACAAACAAGGCAATTTGCTTTGTTTGAAATAGACAGTTCACATCACCGTGATGCAGTGGTGTGTTTTCAGTGCAGCACGGTGTGACATGGTACAACCACATGACACCACACTGTACTTCAACATTTCAATAATGTTCTAACAAATAAACTGACCCTTAATTAAATATTTACAAAATAGACTGACAATGTTATCCTAAAATATATATTTTTTTACCATGGTTTCAATATTGAAGTTATAAGTAAATAAAATCTGCTTTTTAAATAAAAAAAAACTACCAATATTTCCCATAAAAATAAAAACAATCAGATCTGGTTGCATTGTCTGTGTTTTGTAAACTATCATTTCACTTTGCCCTGTCTTGTTGAATAAGCCTGTATATGTTTAATGTACTTCTAGTGCTCTCCATTATGTCATATTTTCATAAAATCAGTGAGTTATTACAAGAGTTTGATGTGTGACATATGCACTTGAAGCACAGTAAAATGCAAACTAGTGATATATTTTTAATATAATGAGCTCAGAAGCAAGGAAAGTTTAAAATCAACTTCCATAAAGAAACAACTGAATTTGAAGGAAATTTTAGAAAACACATTAATTTAGTACTTCTACAAACCATAGTAATTGAGTAATAGATTATACCATTTCTCTTAAACTAAACCTTTTAGCCCATAGAGTTTTCATTTATAGAGAAAGTGATAGAACATCTTCCAGGAATCTCATAGGTTAATACATAATTAAAATCCTCAATTAAAATAAATCACTTGAGTGGAAAGTTTCAGCGTAATAATACTTCCTTATCATTGCAAGCGTAGGCTTACAAGGTCATTAGGATGTGCTCAGAGCACACAACAAATAAACACTGGCTAAAGTCACCACACTAACTTCCTTCACCTATCCGTGTTTGTTTGCTGAGCTCTTGAGCAGAGTGAGCTTCAGAAAGACATAAAGGTATAACAGCTTGAGTCAATATTTGCCAAACAGAGTGATTTATTTAACATGAGATGAAATGACTACCCCCCTTGTGCAAATACATCTATCTAGCATAAAACTATTCACAGGCAGCTTGTTTCAGACTAGATGGATGAGAATTCTATTCAGTAGCTCAGGAATTTGTTTGAAAAAGAAATAGGCATAGAGCTGTTTATTCTGTATATATTTAGTTTATTCTACCTTCAAGAGTAAAATGTTCAAAGCACCCAATGTAAAAATAAAATGATCAATAGTGTACCCCTAGGTTTAAATACCTATTATGTAATGAACTAGGCCTTTATGACTTGCTGTCATCATTCTTCACTGACTGGCAGGTGATAAGGTGATAAGAGGAAGAGGGTAAATCAATATGTGCTAAATCAGATGATTAGGAAGTTAACAAGAAAGCATTTAACTCAGCTAACTCATGTGTATACATGTGTAGTCAAGTGTGAAGCAGAAGGAAGTAAGCAAATATATAGGCAGGCAGGGGCGGAACTACCACCATAGCGACCCATGCGGGCACTATGGGGCCCGCAACAGAGGGGGGCCCGGTCAGGAGCAGAGCTAACAATCTTCCCGGCCGGGCCCCTACCAGGGGCGGACTGAGCATACGGGCTTTGCCCGAGGGCCAAAGATGGGGCCCGTCAGCGACCCCCGAGCCCTTTTCAGCCCGCATGAAAGGGGATGCGTGTTTGTTAAAACGGCGACGGCAGTGTCGCCTGCCTCCCGGCCGGGCCCACTCTACACTGCCGTTGCCGCTTTAACAGAGCGGGATCTCCTACAGTGCTGCAGCCGAAAAGAGCTCTGAGGTGGGGGCGTGTCACAGTGGATGGGGCGGAGCTACCACGTAGGGCGGATGGAGGGACGGAGGCACGAGAGCCTCATGCTGGGGGGGCCCCACTGAGATCCGTCCCTGGCCCGCCACTGGAGGAGTTCTACTGGAACCTGGTGATCGGGAGCCCTGATGCTGGTAAGTTAATTTAATGACTTTTTTTCTTTAAGCTGTAAATAGGAAGATTTTTAACCTTTCAGTCTCTATTTACATACAGCGTTTGCGTTTCCCGTGCCGTTTTTCATGTGTGAACCCGCAGGGGACGCAAATGCTATATGTGAACTGCACAGATTCCGCTCGTTTGCGACCATTATATAGCCGCAAAGGTGCGGAATCTGATGGATTATTGCGCTTGCAGTATTTTGGGGGTCGCGTGGGTTAAAGCTCCATTCACACTGAATGGAATACGAACAGAGCCGCTCTAAACAGAAAAAACAATGCACTTTTATGTGCTTTCTCCAGACTGTTGCGGGACCGCACAAAACAAAACCGCACGGCCCCCAAAATAGTGCAAGCGCGATAATCCAGCGGATTCTGCACGTTCGTGGCTATATAATAGCTGCACACGTGCGAAATCCGTGCAGTTGTTTCACATATAGCGTTATATACGTGCGCAAATGATACGGGGGTTATTCACAGACTGAATAACGGAGCCGAAGTGAGTTGAACGCTCTTCGGCTATTCACTTCAGCCTTGTAGGGCTGATTTCAGCCGTACCTCGGCTGAGCCGAAGTGCAGAAGGAGCTTGACTCAGCTGATCCAACATCTGGATCGGCTAAGCCGAAACTCCGGCAGCTCACTCTATAAGTAAGCTCACAATAAGTAAATAGCAAAATGCCGCAAGCGGCATTCTGGTTGGCTATTCTGCTCAGTACCTCCATGGCAGCGAGCAGATTAGAAAAAAAGTTAAATAAATGAGAAAAATGTAGAACAATTGTTTAAAAAATGTAAAAAAATAGGAACATTTTTTTAAAATGTAAAATATTTTAAAGAAAAAAAAAAAACGACGCACATCCTGTTTCCTATTGGCCGGCACCTGCCAGAGTCTTCTCGTAGGTCCCGGCCAATAAATAACAACTGGGTGGAGCCGGCTGTGACGTCAGGCAGGCGTCAAAAAGACCACTGCGCATGTGCGCCCCCGGGTGACACCCAGCCTCGCGACGCCACTGAGTGCATGCACAATGTTTTGTGATTGCACTACACCTGAATGCAGGACATTGTATTACCATGCATTCTGGTGAAGCCAGTGACATGAATAGCACTGCCAATACCTCCTATGGTGCTGTGAAAAGACTTCCCAGGTGTCTGCTGGCTATTAAAGCCAGCAGACACCTGGGAAGTCTTGTATGCTACATGCTGGGTCATTCATTGCTGTGCCTGTCAGTACTCTTCCTGTTCTCTGTTTCTAAGGGCTTGCTCACACCAATTACAGTGCGTTCCAAAGCGGTAGATGCTAGAATGCACTGTATCGCACACTAAGCTCCCCCCTGCGTTCCGGTCCAGTGCGATCGCACTGGACCAGAATGCGGTGGGGCATGGCTGCGGTGCCATTATTTTCAATGCACGGCCACACCCCCTCCCATCCCAGAATGCCCCAAAATGCAGTGCGTTCCAGCTACCACTCTGGAACGCACTGTAATTAGTGTGAATAAGCCCTAAAACCCTTTTACACCTTCACATATATTGCTGTAATTGTCCTCTTTTTACACTGTGGCTCCTCTAACTGCTGTAATCTTAAAAGCTCGCTTACACCCTTGCCCAGAATGCAAGAGATCGCATACACAAGCAGGATGCGGTATGCCGCCGGGTCTCCTCCTCTCTCCTGACACTGTCGGGCTCTCAGTCCAAGAACGAGTGCCCGACATTTCATAAGTGGTGACACCAAAATGACCGTCATTCCTATGGTGGCACCCAGGTGCGGGCCACACCCCCCGCACCCTCCTTGTGACGCCACTGCATGCACTATATAGGGATTTACATGTTAGGAAAAACATAGTTTTGTGAATGTGGAATAGAAAAATTAATTAGTATGGATATACAAAAGCTTATGCACCATGCATGGTTCATTGGGTCAAACAGTGTAACTTTGGCAACTTTCCGATGCTTATATATTGTCAGATCATAGTACAATATCACCAACATTTCAGTTTACTACTTGGAAGAGGGTCAAGGTTTACCTTAAATAGTGTTCTTACTTCCTATTGACAAGAATACCAGTTTGTATATTTGGCTCCTACTGTGTTTCATGTCTGCAATACTAAACATACCACATACATGTTTATAAAGAGGGAGGAAAGAGGGAGGCTTTAACCACCTCCCATCCATGGCCATTCCTGAACGGTCGGACAGGAGTCTTGTAGGAGTCTTAAGATGTCCTGCCCCTCCCCTCGCTCGTGCGCAACGCTCAGCGTGCACACAAGTAGGTCTCTAGAGATGCCCGATCGCTTGCAGGAGCTGCGGGTGTGCATCCTACCCTTTACATCCGCACCACCGCCTCCTCGCCGCCGTTGACGGTCCCGAGATCCGCTGTGCCCGGTGCGGCTGGGATGCTCTCAGTGGAGATCAAAGGGAGTTCAGTACACAACTCCCTTTGATCTCTTCTCGGTCCCCGAATGTAGGAAGTGATGTGTATTACATAACTTCGTGCATTCACTGTGACTCTGGTGAACACTGGTGAGAAGCTGGTGAAGCACGGAGCCGTGTCAGAATAGAAAAAAAATAATAATCATTTTTGGCCATAGGAATGAATTGCTAGATTCCTATTCGCTATTTCAATTTACAATAGCCAATAGCAAACAAGCTATTGTACCCGCCCTCTGCTGCTGTCAATCAGTAGTGGTGGACCTGATGGAGAACTGCAGCAGAGGGCGGGTTCAATGCTAGTTTGCTATTGGCTATTGCAAATTGAAATAGCCAATAGGAATCTAGCAATGCATTCATATGGCCAAAAATTATTTAAAAAAATTATATTCTGACACAGTTCGGCCAGCTTTGGCTTTCAGCACGGCTCAGCTAAGTCGAGGCATATGCGTTCGGCTTGGCTGAGCCGCTCGGCCAAGTTCGGGAGCTGTACGGGCTATAGTGAATAGCCCGTACAGCAGCCCTTCAGTTCTACTGAACCGAAGGGGTCCTGGGGCCGAAGCTAGCCGAAGCTAGCTGAAGGATCGGCCGAAGCTATGGCTAGATCCTTCGGCTGCTTCGTGAATAGGCCCCTAAGTATTTCACCGGAGGGAGAAAAGCTGCCTGGGTAAGTATACTTTCTCTAAAAATATACTTACCCTTTAGTTAAGTGAACTGATCTGACATGCATGTGAACTGGGGTGGGCCAGATTTTGTTTTAATTTATTGAGATTTCTTGCCTTAAGTTTAATGGGTAGAGATAAGGGAACTTGATCTGACCCAGATCTGGCTAGCATTGCCCTGATTTGCTTGTACAGGAATAAAAGCAGAATGAATTGTCAGAGTTTTCAAAAGATGCTTATTTTGACTTCAATCAGTTTTGAACTGCAGCTGTTGTCAATTTTGAACCAGAGGGATACTTTCAAAATGACACAATCATTTTTATATCTGCCCAGGAGGCTAATACATTACATCTTCTGTATCATTTGTAACTCCTATCTTCCTGCAAACAAAATCATAGTAGACTAACCTCTAACACTAAAAGTACACTTATGATAATTAATACAAGAATATTAGGAGAAAAATGGAATATTAGAAAATCAAAGATCAGTGATCTCAATGTTAATATCAGTCCTTTCTTTAGTTCTATAGTCATAGTATTTATACTACAATAATCAGTTATCGTAGATGTAAACCCTACCTTTAAAAAACATTTAAGATGTTCAAAGTTTCTATGGGATTTTAGTGACTGGGTGTAACTATACATTAATTAAACTGCATTTACAATGGGGCATTGAAATAGGCTAAAGCTGGCAGCTGCACACAACCTTATAGCTACATGCTGCAGTCTGAAACTAATGTGGGACTACAGGGACAGTTGATCTGATTCAGATGTTCTGCCCTCATGCCCTCTTCCTCTCTGGTTGGTGGTGGGAGGGAGCAGCGCTGTTTTCTGCATGTTCTGAGTTGAAGCCTCCAGCAGCCTCTTTGTACCTTCCCTTCAGGTCCTGTGCTCCAGAAATGTCCAGCCAGCCAATGGTGGTGCTGCATTCTCCCTCCCAGCCTATAGCAGCTGAAGTGGGTGGAGGAAGCTGTAGGTGGCTACCGAGAAGTCTGTATAGTGAAGCAGGCAGTTAGAAAGGCAGCCAAACCACTTCTTCTCCAGGGGAAATCGTCGCCGTGGCAGACTTTTTTAAGCAGTCCCCCCCCCCCCCCCCACCCACCCCCCGCCCCTCAGACCCC
>NW_017307209.1:24662-44064 GCF_000935625.1 Nanorana parkeri
AGGGTAACTTTTTTTAAAACGCCCCCCCCCCCCCCTAAATCCACCACTGGTCCTGCTGGCAGCACCCTTCGTGATGTGGTGCCAGGGCACATGCCCCCCTAGTTTTGTCACTGTCCATGAGCATGATGTCTGCTTTGACAGCCATTAGAGGTTTTAGTAAATGCAGGAGAAGTTCCATGAACCTACCTGAAACAGAGGTATCTTTATACACACATAAAGATATACTAAAGAGTCAGCAATACATTTAGGAGGGCAGCAATTGCAGCAAGTTTAATTACTGTGCCTGCTTCTAAGGTGCATCCAGCACATACTTCCAATGTGTTTATAAAGGAAACTCTATTTACCATAGACGTGAATAGAGATTCTTCTCCCTCCATTGACAATGTCAACACCTATCAAAGGAAGCTGATCTATACATGCATTAGGTTTAACGATGAGTGAATGTTATATTCACTAAATGTTATGTTCATTAAAATCCAAAACTGATTCTGTCATGTCAAGTTCCTTTCTCCGTGTGTGTGTCTGCCTGTGTGCACTTTCCCATATTTAATTGGAGCGGGCTAAAGATTTGTACTATTTTTAATATGCTTCTGAATGTCTGACCACCCTGTTACAGCACTGATCTTCTTGTTGCGTAGACACTCAATCCATAATTCATGAAATCATATAGTAATATAAACGTTTTATTAGTTTAATTTACATTAAAAACAGCTTTCATTAAACAATCAGTTTTAAAAAAATATTTAAAAAACTGTAGCTTGCAAAAAAATGCTTACATAGTGCTAACAGATCACACCACATAAAAAATCACCAAGGTAATGAGAAAAGAACATATGTTCAAATGGATGTTTCAGTTTTTCAATAAATACTCTACTGTTCAAATATTAACCTAATGTGGAACTACTTTAATCAGCTGTGCAAATATTTGCCTTCCAACCTTGTTTATGAGTATTATTTAGAAAATATGTTGGTAGGACCGTGAAAATGTCAAAATAGTGGCTTGAACGCTAAAGCCAACATATCATTGGAGCACAATAGCTACATGCACTATGTTGTGTTTAACATACAGTGCAGTGTTCAATAAATAATGTTTCCACGTTGTCAGGGAATTATTAATTGCTGCCAAAGCAGGAGATTGTATGAGCTTCAAATAATGTGACACAAAAATGGAGTTCAGTAATAATGTTAATGTTATATTCACAGTAGGGTTTCAAAGTAGTGTAAATGTTTGTTCACTCTCCATGTTTCAAACACTGTAGGTCATTCATAAAGTAGGAGAGTTGAGCTTCCCGAGAGAGCTGGTTCAAGATTTTATTTTAGATTTTTTGCTTAAGAATTGGCAAGAGACAATCCGTCTTTGAAAAATAAATGTGTCTGACTGCAATCACAGATATTTTAATACTGTACATTCTTGGCATGCTGACAGTATAGCATGGCTACATAAAGTAAACATTGCCTTTGCCTTTTCACCTTTTCTCTGTGCACATTCTCATCTGAGCCCTAAAGAAAGTTATCCTAAATTGCAAGCAAAAGCCCTATTCCTGTAAGAATTTAAGGATTTAATAACACATGATTTCATAGTAATAAGGTTTTTATCCTTCACATCTAGAAACAGACATACTTCTGATACTGATATGTAGAGTGCAAGCAGAGTGTATGAATAATCAGTTACAGTTTAAAGTTTATCTCCAGGCAAATGCAAACTTCCACCCATTCACACTTTTATAACACTTTAACACTCCTTTTTTTGCTTACCTGAGTCTACTGTCCCTCGCTGAAGTATTGAGATAGTCACTCGCACTCCAAGGTCAAACTTGCTGGACATCTTTTATTCAGACGGCAGGCAATCATAAAAAAACTAACATTTCAGAACTGAGCATGGTGCCTTCATCAGGCAAACACAGTGATGTCTCTGTGTTTGCCTTATGAAGGGACTATGCTCTGTGCCGAAACGTTGCTTTGTGTCATTATGATTGCCTAGCGTCTGAATAAAAGACGTCCAGCATGTTTGACCTTGGAGTGTGGGTGACTATCTCAATCAGCAGGTCATACCAGCACCCACCTTCATATTGGGATTCCTGTCTGGAGTGAGGTGGATCAAAGATTTTTTATTGTCCCTCACTGTCACTTCTTTTAAGAGTGGAGACCGGTAAGACAGGCACTGCAGTCTATGCCCGTTGTCAACCAATCTCTCAAAAAAAGATAATAACTTAAGTTAGAAGAGACAAGAATAAACAACAGAAAGATATCTTTCTACATAAATAAAAACACATAAAGCAGTATCTCTCAAAATAAAGAAAATAAATAAAGAAAAAATCCTGGGTTGACTTCCTATTCCTTAAGGAAACCCTTTGAACACTGGTGCTGCAGGGCCTTTATGTCAGAGATAATTATTACATTATTAGTATTGTGCCAACAATTTACACAGTGCTTTTAATAGTGCACTTTCACTTCAGTAACTGTCCTCAAGGAGCTTACAATCTAATGTCCCTATCCCACATACAGGGCTGATTTAGACGGGAGCCAATTAACCTTCCAGCATGTCTTTGGAGTGTGGGGAGAAACCAGAGTACCAAGAGGAAATCCACAGAGAATATGCAAACTCCTTGTATATATTGTCCAGGTAGATTTGAACCAGGGACCCCCTGCTAACCACTAAGCCACTGTGCTGCCCATGGTACCCTTTAATCAATGTACTTGATTGTATTGAGTTCATTGACTTAAGGTTATACATGCCTTTGGGTGCACTTGGGTATAGAGAACATAATATAGGCATCCCTTATGTATAAGCATTTAGATAGTACAGACAACTTGATAAAAAAAGATTTGATGGATATGAATTTGACCTTTTTGCTCCAATTCATCCAATTGTGCGTCAAGCATTGCTGAATGCATGCGGATGTTTATGTTTACTTTCTGATACATACAGTTGAATTAGACAAGTTTATAGTTTTCAAAAATGAACACTATATTGCATATTAAATATTGCAAATATTGCAAATATATATTGGATATAAATATGCTGTAAAAGGATGCACTAGATATGTGGAAGCAGCCTCAAATGGCTGGGTGGGAACCATTATGTACTCCTCCAACTAGCACTTGCAGTATCCTGCCAATCATTAAATTTACACCTCTAATGGATGATGAAGTGATTCCACTCAAGTACAGATATCTATACTTAGATTACTGTTCCTAGTCCACAAGTTTAGAGCACAGCAGTTGACTGCTCTTAACTCGCCACATCACAAAACCTAGGTTGCCATGGTAAATCATATTTTGGTTTGAGAAAAACTGTTTTTTTATCAGTGAAGAGGTAGTTTACCCTAATTCAAGAAATGTTGGGTCACTTGGCTGGATGTACCAAGCCTTACCCCCCATCTCATTAATAACTCATAGAATACTCTCATAGTGTAGCTACAATATTTTCACCTCTGCCAACTTTTTGCTATGTGTGAATACTGTAATGGCTGGGTGTATGAAATAAGACTAAAACTGTTCTTTTTTCTAAATGATGCTTCCCAATTCTCTCCTTGCAGACTAGAATTATTCCCCCACATAGGACTCCATCATATCAGTGTCAGCACAAATTTAGAGATGGCTTGGGAACCTACAGCTAAATGATGCACAAATAAGGTGCATTTATTGTTAATAGGTAAGGCTCTTGAATGCATTTTTAAGATTTAACTCCTGAGTTAATGTCACTTTAAGAGTTGTCAATGCCATGAACTCTTGCTTTAGAGTCATAGTTTAATTTAAAACATAGCTGTAATAATGCTAGTTGTGAGTTTTACAGTAGAGATTTAATGTGAAATCCTGTACGCCTCAAAAATGTACAGCCGGATAGATAATCTCCACTGAGTATTATCCCCTTCCTGAAATGGTGTAATAAGGACATTTTCTATGCATTACATAATATTTAAATCTTGCTATAAAAACATGTAAACGTCAATTAACTTAAGTTTAGGTAGATACATAGAGACTGGTACAGTAAAGGATTTGAGAGTCCTCCCGTAATAAACTTTTGAATAGTGAATAGTGAGTAAATATTCACTTTAATTATCCTATCATGTAAAAAGCAAATTCCTGTGTACTTATTTCATCTGCACATGATTGGGTATTCAAAGTGAATAGAAATGTGCTTTTCACATGATTGAATAATTGACGTGAATGTTCACACAATTTATTGAGTGAAGTTTCTCAACTCCTTTAGTGAATCAGCTTAAGCACGGACTATTTGTTTCTAAATAATATATAATATACTCAAATATAATATAAAGAAAATAATAAATATGAGCTACAAGTATAAAATCATAATCCAGCCAGTTGCAGTAAAAGCATATGTGAACCTCTCCTGCATTTTCAGCACAAGTGTAAATATATGTGCTCACCTTCTTGATATCAACAAGGTATTTTCCATTGATCAGCCTAACTGAGAATGGTACTGTCTTATCTGTTCTAGTGCTTCCAGTAGCCTACCTAATAGTGAGCATATGCCAAAGGAAGGACAGGTCATTCCTTAGAGCATTATTGCATCTGCCCAAAATTTGCTCTAAACACAATTCAAAGACTGAATGAGGCAGGCAGGAAACAATGACTCCTAGCCATTAACAAAGCAAATACTTATATTGACAATTTGACTGCAGAGATGGGGGAGGCTAGGATGTTCTCTTGCTTTTAAGCTTACATATATATATTCTTTAAAAAAGTATAGTGTTTCCCTCCTCCCCTCTACAGTATAGTAGGGATATAGGTTCCTGAATATTAACTGTAGAAGCCTTCCTTGCACATGCTTGCAGGTGCTCCCCAAATCACCTTTGGGTTATCTAGGTATATCCCCACATGACAGTACTTGGTGCTTAAGGCGCCAAACCTGAGCACTGTCAGGTGGTGGGGTGCCTAAGCCTATGCAAATATTGATTCAGGAAGTCAGTATTTGCAAACGAATTTCTGCGGACTGCAGTGGCTTGGATCTAGGAACTAAAAGGTTTTTTTAAATTTTTTTAGAGAAGTGGGATATTTTAAAGTTAATAAGGCTGCTGCAGAATATCTAATATACATTATTGTGGAACTTGCATATGATCAAGTTCTCTTTCATGAACAATATTTTGATATTGAAGGCTATATAAGAACAGACATGCTTTATGCTTGCTATACAAAAAAGGTTTTATATGTACTATAAAAACATTATCACAGTGTACACAACAGAGTATTTTCTCTGGCTCACCTTAGATCCAGCCAGCCTCAACATGGCTATATCTTACATTAGTCAGAGAGAAGATTCCATTATACGCAGACTAGTTGGCTCCCTTTGGTTGATTGTCTAGCAAGAGAACCAGTATTTGGAGAGGGCTAACATTTAACTATATTTTATTATTATTATTATTACAGGGTGAAAACAATAATTAATTTAAATTAATTTAGCAAGTCTTGCACCCAACTCCCACTGTTTGTTGTTTTTTTTAATTATCCCTTTCACACAAACCACACACACATAAAAACATGCAACTAACAAACTTTTTTCTACCCTAACATGTAATCGGAATATGGTTAAAAAACAGTACTGATCCTACTGCAGATGACATATGTCATTCAAAATGTATCGGCAACACAACACTGCTCTGGCCCAGTCTCTGCATAACCTGTTTCTTTAATAAGGTACAATTTTTAATTACAAGGTGAGGATAAATATATAAATTTAGTATATGTTCCTGCAAATCTGAGTGGAGGTCCACTCAAAAGACCCTCCCGCCTCCTCAATATGCTCCCATATATCCCTGTAAAATAAATTGTTCATCTATTCTCAATAGTTTGTTTATATTATAAGTCATCTGACTTCTTAAAGTGCATCTTTGGCCAGACATGTAGACCAAATATACTCTTCCCCATGACCCTTTATATTTTCTGCTTTCAGTCATTTCATTCATGGTGATCCTAAAGCAAAGTATTTTTAAAGGCTCTTCCCTTTCTAGGGAGATGATGCAATTGCAGTGTTATCACCCTTTACTGAGCAGTCCTGAATTGGATCACAAGGCACAGTCAAACTGTGACAAACTGTGACATTCAATGGTCATTTAAGTATTTACATGTCCCTGCCCATGGGAAGTTAATAATTAATAGGGCTATTCACAAAAGGGTGAAGAGTTTGGAGAAGGCAGGACAAGTGAAAAATGTAGGACAACATAGCTGAACTGGAAAGTGAGCTATATTGGAGAGTTTTTCCAAATCAGCTAGATTGTTCCCTTCTCCTGCCTTCTCCAAACTCTTCACCCTTTTGTGAATACAGACATCCCAACCTGCAAAACCTTATTATAGCCCTGTAAGAGTTTACAGGATGCATACTGCACAGGGAGATAAAACATAAAGAAAGATAGGTGAGAACCATATTTCTTTAACAAAATAAATGTGATTCTGTTTTACTTACATTGCTCTACAAAATAATAGTATTCTTTTGTGAGAGTTTAGATCTGCTTTAACTAAATACAAAATAATCTCCACTTCTTCTTAATCCTGGAGACATTTCTATTGATCTCCATTTTGTTAGCCCAAATGAGTTTAAATCAGCTCAATGTTTTACGATATGTTGATGAGAAAAGACTAACCCCAGCCAGTAGCTGCAGAGTGGGACCCTTGGTTTCTGTAGGGAAGCAGTGGTCTCATTGCAGAAGTCTGACATATCCCCTAAAGCTCAAGCTTTCCAGTGATTGGAAACCTCTGCTTCTGACTCTGCAGGGGACTTGTCAAGCCTGTGCAAAGAGGTCACCCCTTTCCCCACAGACAGCAGGGCACAGCCTTTTCTACTCAGACTGTGGCTATTTCATAAATGTAGGACATTAAACACCTTTGGTTTTGCTCCAAACTGAAGGTCCACTTGGGCTTTTAAGTAGAGTAGGAATGAACAAAACTGAGTGTTTTCATTTCCCTTTTCAAAAAATGATTATCCCCTAGAAATAGAAATCCCTAAAGTGGAGTTGGTCTAATAAACAAATTACATTATATATAATATATATCAAAGTTTAATGATAGACAAATACATGTAAGAACACCTATAACAAAACAAAACATCTAAAAACAATTAAAAATAGCTTCCCTAGGGTCACCCTGGTGCAGTGATACGGGTGTTCAATCTGCGGGTCTCCTAAGTGGCAGGAAGTCTCTGGTGCAGACACGATGGCTGTATATCAAAAATAGAAACAAAATATCGGAGCTGTACTCACATTGCGTGCGGCTCGAGAGGGGGGGACAGTCCTGATTAGATCCCGCAGTGATACATGCATGTAATTTTTTTCAATGAAATGTATCCATATATAGCAATTTAATTCCAAGAAATCTGATTAATTCGTGGATCCGGAGGCTCTGTGGATGCCTCTCCCCCAGTCTGTTAGGACTTACACCAATCCGCGGGATTCAGTTCCAAATCAAAGGAAAACTCCAGGGAATATTCCCACATGTGCAGCCGCACACTGGGGTGAATTGCGGTGGAATCCCCACGGCGGTGTGTCCGGTGACACGGCGAGATTGGAAAGCTGTGTACGATCACACTGACAGAGGTTCGCTCGCTTCCCTCGGTCCCAGCTGCATTCAAACAAGTTCTGCTGCTGCTGTGTTCAGGCAGTGTCCACACCGGCTTTGCTCCGTCCCTTAGACTTGGAAGCAGTAAAAGTTTTCGTTCTCACCCGACCATGTAAGAGATCAATGGCGGGTATCCTGGGAAGCTTTAGCACACGCTACCCTGACGCGTTTCCCCCCAACAACCGGGGCTTCTTCAGAGGGGCGTGTGATTGGTGTCCTGCATAGGTGTGTTAAGTAGTTTACTGATAAGAGCTAATTAGAATCCGGTTTTCACTCGAACATGTGCGAGCATATGATCAAAGGCAATTGATTCTTCCAATACGGTTCAGTATAGCGGTACTCGTGAGGCCATAGCCATATTCTCTAGATCTAATATCTTCTTTTTCATATGTACATGAGTTCCCCGACATGGCAGGTGAAGTGTAGTATGAGAGATAATCTTCATGTCTGCCCACACATTATTGGAGTCGGCCTAATGAGGAAACATGCTAGGGGACCTTTCACAAAGGGGCACCCCAAACGGGGATTGCCCTTGACATAAAAAAGCACTTACAGACCTATACAGTTTCATAATCATAATCCGATATAAATCAAATATGAATCAATGAGCTCCAGATCTTGCTGGGTCAATTGTAAGCAGTGACGTGCAATAAAAGATGTCTAGGTCTTCTACAAAGAGAATGTAGGTGGATCCATCAGACGGACTCTCATGAGGCACCAGGGCTTAATGACATGATCAATTTCAGTTGTTATCTCTAAACAAAGTGACATGTCAAACACAGTGCTTCTCATTCCATGTATGTGATGTATAGCGAATATATCATTGATCTTCTGGATGTTGATGACCTCAGAGTGTTGGGGGGAAACGCGTCAGGGTAGCTTGTGCTAAAGCTTCCCAGGATACCCGCCATTGATCTCTTACATGGTCGGGTGAGAACGAAAACTTTTACTGCTTCCAAGTCTAAGGGACGGAGCAAAGCCGGTGTGGACACTGCCTGAACACAGCAGCAGCAGAACTTGTTTGAATGCAGCTGGGACCGAGGGAAGAGAGCGAGCCTCTGTCAGTGTGATCGTACACAGCTTTCCAATCTCGCCGTGTCACCGGACACACCGCCGTGGGGATTCCACCGCAATTCACCCCAGTGTGCGGCTGCACATGTGGGAATATTCCCTGGAGTTTTCCTTTGATTTGGAACTGAATCCCGCGGATTGGTGTAAGTCCTAACAGACTGGGGGAGAGGCATCCACAGAGCCTCCGGATCCACGAATTAATCAGATTTCTTGGAATTAAATTGCTATATATGGATACATTTCATTGAAAAAAATTACATGCATGTATCACTGCGGGATCTAATCAGGACTGTCCCCCCCTCTCGAGCCGCACGCAATGTGAGTACAGCTCCGATATTTTGTTTCTATTTTTGATATACAGCCATCGTGTCTGCACCAGAGACTTCCTGCCACTTAGGAGACCCGCAAATTGAACACCCGTATCACTGCACCAGGGTGACCCTAGGGAAGCTATTTTTAATTGTTTTTAGATGTTTTGTTTTGTTATAGGTGTTCTTACATGTAATTGTCTATCATTAAACTTTGATATATATTATATATACTGTAATTTGTTTATTAGACCAACTCCACTTTAGGGATTTCTATTTCTAGGGGATAATCATTTTTTGAATAGTCTATTGAAACCCTGGAGATTTGTAAAATATTACTGTTTCACTTAGCGTAACTCCTTTTGCTCCCCTTTTTTCTTTGTTTTCATTTCCCCCAAACTTTGGTAAAAAAAAACCCTAAAAAAATGTTTCTAGTTCAGCAAAATGCTTTGGCGTCAACGTTGATGGTGAAATTAAAGAGGTTTTTAAGGCTACAGTTGGTTTTAACTACAAGGCTATGGAAGCCCTCTTTAACTATCCTGGACCTGTTCTCCCGCCATAAAATGACCCCTCATTAGCTGAATAATTTTACTTTTATTTCACAGACATAAAAACAGCAAAAGTATTTTGAAAATGTCACCTAAGCTCCTCCCTGACTGAAACTGAGAGTTTCTGCTGTGTTGAAATTTTGCAGATAGCAAAAGCTGTAATTTTGCAGTGGAGTCAATTAAGTAAAGGAATCTAAATATCATATTTTAAAGCTATATTAATGTACGGCAAACATTCTCAACCACTAATATACAGTAACTGCTGATGAGTTCTTATCTGTCAGACTCAGAATCCAAACTACAGCTGACAGAGAGGAGTGCTCCATCCATTACTGCAATGAGTGATTTTGTTGTACTCCTGATGGTTATACACCACAAGAGATCACTTTACAAATATCGGTTTATTAGTCCAAATAAATGTTGGTTAAAATAACTCCAATAAAGTAATGTTTAAATATGAATGGAAAATTAGCATGCATTATTATTGATTTGCACATACATTGAAATGACAAAAGATATGTTCATGTGCATGATGAATCAGGTGTAAATTGTGATCTGTGAAAGAGAATTATCACATAGAATGGATTCCCTTTTAGGTGTTTAAAGCAGCAGGTTCATTGGAAACCATCTAGTGGATCATACCTATTTATTTTAAAAAACAATTTCCAACATGATACCTACTTAATCAAATTAGTTTTTGAATGTCAGTGTAAAAATTTTTGATGATGTCCAGGGATGGCATAACAAGCTTAAAGAAGATTTGCTCTGTTATAGGGAACATCTAGAAATGTTACTACCTAAACAGTAACTGAAAATGTAACTTTTGTCTTGAATGCCTCCTGGAAAATAGAAGTGAATTGAATGTGTCTTCAGTCAGTTCTGCCTCTACCAAGATGGCCACCTCCACAATGATGCAGACATAGTAAATCAGTCCTGGGAAAAAGACCAGCTGCAGAGTGACCATAGGCAATACTGGTGACTAGTCCTTTGCTCTCTGCCATGACAGAATGTATGAACCAAAAGAAATCACTCAAAATTAACTTTGCTACAGGCAGATCTGTACAAAAATAAATTTGAATGCTATGGCTGCTTTGCTTTGTTTTGGGTTTTTCTCGTGCTGTTGTATGGAGTAACTCATATATACTGCAGAAGGCCCTGTGCACCCATAACCAACTTAACTTACTTTGTTGTTCAGTTACTTTATATATGTAATTTTGCCTTTGACCTAGCTAGAATTCGTCTGTTCAGAGCATCTATAGAATTCACATGCTGCTTACTATAATTAAGCATCACTGTTGTCTCTAAATATTCCCATGTGGCTACTCCTGCAGTCCCTGATGTCCTCTGTTGTTCTTGTAGGTCCTCAGCTGCACAGGTGGGAACATGTGCACAGTACAGCTTATAATGTATATAATATAGTAGCAACAAATCAATATTCATCTTCGATCATTTTAGATTAGTGAAGCCAATTAAAACCATTGCTGGTAAGTTGCTTTGGATTACTAAAGGACGTTGCTTTTTAAATTTGATGGATTATTATAGATTTACAAATTTTAAAAAATCCACCCTTTAACATTAACCCAGTCCAACAATCATTTCAGAAAGTACCTGAAATGTCGCTTCTTAAAGAGACGCCGTTATCAGACCATTCTGGTACTAGAAAATTGTCGCATTAAACAGTCAAATGTTCTAGAGAGTCCAAAGGCACATTGCAAGTAATAGAAAACGACTTCTGGAATTGAAAACACTGCAAGTAAGCATTAAAATACTTGATTTTTTTTAGTGCTTTTATTTGCATTTTTTTAAGTTTCTTAAAAGGTCTCTTTAAGAAAGTACAATCTGAAAGACCATGCAGATATAAACTGCATCCTGTTTTACAGTTTGCATTTATAATATTACACTTCTCACAGTGTGATGTGCCAGTGAGCAGTGAGTGTAAGAATAACAAAGCAGACAAAGCTAAGAATAATTAGGTTCAAATGGAGTTCAAACTGTTTAAAAGCATACAACCAGCTGCCTTTTTGTTTGTTTGTTCATCTCCTTGTTTTATGTAACCAAAATCCCAGCCCTACATTGATTTAAGTATCCACTGAGCAAACTTTTATCCGCACTTAAAAGAGAATCCGCTGAGTTGAAAGTACAAATATTTCATACTTTTGTTCCTCATTGGTGCGGACAATTCTATTAAAGTGCTACATTTTTAAAATGACCCCCTCCATTAGAGCTCTGCTAATATTTTTCGTAAATGCTTTTCCTTTTGTGTATAATTTTAAATTCAATTACAGTAGAGCCAGTATTGAAAGAGGAAAATATTTCAGAACTTGGCAGTGTTACAATGTAATTCACATTATTGCATCATCTTTCACTAAGCCCATGAGGATATTAGCGTACATCTGTTTAACATTTACTGAAAACAAACAGAAGTGCTGTCAGACATACCAATTTTACTCACAAAAAAATGTTAATTTGAACATGTTAGGTGCTATGGCAATTTATTACAGCAAAAAATCCCCAAATTGTTTCCATATAGGTTTGAAAGGGTGTAGAAGTTTGACCTGGAAATTAATCCAGCCTACTTAAGAGGTCATGTGTGAAAGTGAGAAGAATAACAGCATGTGAAAATCCCAGACATTCTTTGCATTACTTCATTTTTCTGTTTATATTTACCATTCAGATTTGATGTCTATACCTAAGATTATTTAATAACGTAATGGCTAATGTAAGAACTATGAAAACTCAAAGCAGCCAATAAAAATGCATTTTTAATTAACTGACTTTGGTTTCCATTGCCCTTTTGGCAGAATTATTAGTTCTTGTTCCAAGTATAGTATGTTTTGCTTTGTTTTATAAAAACAGCAGGGGAGCACTATAAACCCATTACCCGTGTTCTCACAATTAGGGAGATTCACCTACCCTTTTTTCCTAGACCATTATAATCAGAACTGAAAGTGAGAGAAAGTCTAAAACTTTGAGTCATCACTAAAACAGAATTAAGGAGTATGTTTTCCAAAAAGGACACTTATTGAGTGACAACTGTCTAAGAGAGGATTTGCTTTCATGCCCTGATGTGTCTATTGGACAGGAAGTGAAGGGAAATCTGCCCAATGGGAAACTGACAGCAAAAAGTGTTCTCTACCATGAGAAAGGGTTCCCTCGAGTCCTGGAAATGTTGGTCTCTATGAAACTACAGTACATTTTTTAACCTATGCTTTGGAGTTCTTGGCAAA
Organism: Nanorana parkeri; assembly: GCF_000935625.1. Taxonomy (NCBI): domain Eukaryota; kingdom Metazoa; phylum Chordata; class Amphibia; order Anura; family Dicroglossidae; genus Nanorana; species Nanorana parkeri. The sequence goes on from NW_017307209.1 coordinate 37,389, forward strand.
AACCATGACAGGTGTTTTGACTATGCCCTTCTTTGTCAAAAACTAAAAAACAAAGTTTTGGCTTTGTATATACTATATGCAAGCAATTTTGGAATATTATGAGAATAGGGTCCCCCATGTCCCCGAAATGTTGATCTCTATGGAACTACAGTACATTTTGAAACCTAGATTTTTGATTGCTTGGCAAAAAAAATGACAGGTGTTTCCCCTACTGTGTCAAAAACTAAAAAACTAAGTTTTGGCTTTGTATATACTTTATGCAAGCAATTTATATGTGATATTTTTCCAAAATGAACTACTTGTATGATATGTTGACTAAGGCAGACAATGCTAATTTGGTGGTTGAGACAAACTAGGCTTTCTTTTGACATTATTGTCATGATTTAGCTTTCTATGTAACCATATGACAAATGACAAAACAAGATGTAAAAAAGAAAAAATTCTATTCTGGCTTGTGTTGGTTTAAAAAAAAAGTTGTTTTACTATAAATCAAAAGTATACATTTTATGTTATAATTTGTTCCATTTAAAATGATACTTTGCGTGTTTTCTTTCTGTGTGAAACTGGTAAAATAAAAAAATAAAATAGATATTAATGAAACACAAAATCAGCATAAAATAATAACTTTGGGAATATGGAAAAGAAGGGGAGAAATGAATAATTTAGGGCTGATTCGGGTTAACTAAGGGTTAATAAGGGGTTAAATAGAAATACATTTCATTTTTGTATTGGTTTTTCTTGTGTTATGAATTTTATGCTGCGTAGGAGCTGTGAGCCAAACTGTATTTTGCTGTATCTTGCATGCAACAACAATTAAAGTATCTTATCTTATTTTGAATGCATGTTATTTGGAAAGTAGACACTCCAAGGTCTTCTGGAGCACATTTTGCTACTCTTCCTGAGTGTGGGAATACCAAAAGTGTGAGAACTTTAAATGTTAGGACTGATTATGTATCTAATATTGCATCTCTTGAATCACAAAAATCAAACAACATTGTATCAAAAATGGTTTTACTGTAATGCGTGCAGATCAGATACAGGCAAATGGCATCTAGTCAGGCACATGAGAAACACTTTCACCTAGCTGTGCAGTCTAATAGCTATCCATAATATCAAAGTAAGTTATGCTAGCAATGGAAGCAGTCCTTTATGCAGAGGTCAGGTAAGTAGGTACAATAATAATGGATGTCATCCTTTATTCTATATTAGCTGCGTCCACTGCAACTCTTTTTTGGGTTGTGTGGTCTGCTTGGGTAGAAGGGATAACATTGGTAAACTGTCTCTCATGCAGCCTGCTGACTGCATCAGATTGAAGTGTTTCAGGTGCAGGGTCTTCCTGGTAAATTAGGGCTGTTATAATTTATTTTTGATACTGACTCATAAATGGCATGCGAATTGTAGATGGCCAATTGAAATAAATACATGGACACTTTTTTGTACCAGCAAGTTCATTTTTGGGTTGCTAGGTAAGGCTTTATTATCTGGTCATTGAAATCTATACCTCCCATATATTATTCATTATACTCATTAATGCAGAGAGATTTTTGGACTGGACCAGCACTTTACTGAATTTGCACTGAAGGTTTCAGGCAAACAATATAATGTAGTAGATGTTTTGTATTTGTAGTGGTCAAAAGGAGCATTTCTTTCATCACCTTAATATGTCTTGCAGGAAAGATACCAGGAACTCATAATGAGGAAGGTGGAAATTTCACCAAAGAAAGGAAAAGATACACAGAAAATAAGTGTAATAAAACCAGTGACCACAGGGTGACAGCGTAATAAAAAACAAATAATTATGACAATTTATAGAAAATAAACACCAATACAATTACATTTCCATACAGCTGCTGGAGGCAGAACAATCCTCATCTGGTATTCTCACATACCACTATGTTATTAAAAACAGAATGACAATTATGTAAATATAAATAAACAGCTGTGCAATTTGCTGTAGATGTCCTGAAAATCTGAACGATAAAAAAAGAAGAAACATACATACAATGCAACAAGCAGTAACTTTAAGACATTATACACTGTATACTATACAGTATATGTTGCGAGGGAGACCATATGTGCTAGCCAAGACAGTTAGTGTCAGTGGGTTTAGTGTTATAGCAATGTGTAATATGGACTAACCTTGCCATAACGCCTGCAAGCTTTCTCCACTTGGAGATGAAGATGAACCTCTGTTCAGATCTGGTAACAAATATTTTGATGTCAGATAGTTTTGCTGAATTTCTGGGTCATTGTAAAGGTCTAAGAGACTGAAAACATCAACAGTAGTTTCTTCTGTATGATCCAGAACCTGTAACATACACATAAAAATGTTTTCTTTGTTTGCATATGTAGCCCAGAACAACTTTGCCCTTAATCCTATCTATCTGAATGTCTTGCATGAGTATGAAATCTGCAACTTTCAACAATAGCACAGTCCCACAGAGTTCAAGTCTAGGAATTGTATGCTCGGCTTAGGTGCCAAATAGAAGTCCAACATCAGTTTGACTACTTGGGGTTGATTTACTAACCTTATAAACACACCACGAACATGTATACACCTCTGTAGTGTGTTCCCTCCCAGCATGATCTATAGGCGGAATCTAAACACCTCTGTAGTGTGTACACACCCAGCAGGTGTGTTGTGCAAAGCCCTGCCCTGAATTGCAAGGTGATGTTGTGTAAATTAGCTCTACATTGTGTTGCTTGCGTTGATGAATGCAGGAATGTAAATACATGAGCTAGCCATTTTTGTCTAAACTGTAAAGCAGCATTATATATGCATCATGTGCATGATTTTTCCATATATGGCATTAGTGGAAACATGCTTATAGAGACTTTTTGGTTGATAAATACGCTTTGCTGTGTAAAAATCACATGCCCCCGGTGCGTGCGTGTGTTTAGGTTAGTAAATCACCCCCCAAGAGTCTATTACCCTGAAGTAGGCAACAGCCACAGTGCATTAAACTGAGAAAATATAAATTTCCTTTCTCTGACTTTCTCTGGCAGCAAGGGAAACTAAAGTGTAGCAACGTGGTATGTGAATCACATCTAAGGGATGTGAAATTGTTTCCAGGACTCACATTTTAATTGTTTGCTGTTGGTAGAGTGTCCCAGTCTTTAGTTGTCTCTGATAGCTCTATCAGTAAGAAATCGCCCTGTATGGTGATGGGAGCCACACACTCCAGTGTGTGTGTATACGCTCTGCACCAATGAGAAAACACAATTTTTGTAAATGGCTTGTCTGAAGAGTTAAATTGAAAGCTGAATGAGTCTGTTAATATGTTCCACTGTAAACCCAGACATCTCTGTACAGGTAGTTTATCCATTAATCAGGTTAAAATCTATAAATCCTGTGGAATAGTCATCAGCTTGGAAGACTTTCAAAACAGCAACACTGGTTGAGTCAATTTTATGGAGTCTTATGTTGATTTTAGAAAGCATACCCTGTGTTCTTTGCAGCAGGTTGTTGACTTCCTCATCTGTGGGTCAAGATTTATGTCCATTATCTGTATAGAAGTCTCTCTCAATAGAATGGTGAGCATCTGCTTCATTTTGCCATTGAGAGCAGGTAAGGAACTGTTAGTGAAAACATGCATTGAATGAATTATTCAATTACATCATTGTTTATGTTGTTGTTACGGTTACACAAAAAACGATGTCATTTTCTTTGGTCTTCTTGCACAATAAAGCAATGAAACATCTGTTCATGTCATCTGTAATGGCAACTGGCTCTCTTCTGAATCTCATAATTAATCTTATAAGATTGTTGAATCGGTTCGGACCAATAAGAAGAACGTCAATTAGGAAAAAAAACTTGATCATATGTGCTGGTGTTGAACACTACCTTGATTTGCTTTGGTTTACATAGACCATACACTCTGAGAAGGGCGATACCATCACTTGCATTCATGTTCTTGTAAAGGTGGAGCCAAATCAGTATGATCATTGTCAAATTTCTTTTTTTAAATGCAACAAAATGGTCCTTCATTTCAGTGAGACAAATTTGCATAAAGCCTGCTCAAGATTATTTGGAAACTTGACTCTTGTAGTATGAAGGGGTAATGGTGCAACCCAGCTGTTAGCATCATCCTTGAAGAATTAATTGTTAATTAATCCAATTACTTTTCTGTCCTACGTTGAGAGGGGTATTTTATTGCCATCATGTGTAGTACACAACAATGTGTTACCTGGGTTGTCATTACATCAGGGGTGACATCAGGACCTTTATCACTATGTTATATATATATTAGGGCTGTTACTGATTAAAATTTTCATGCTGGATTAATCAAATTTTTTTTAATCGATTAATTTCGATTAATTATAATGCACATACAGAATTCTTGTCTAAGCAACAATGGTAATGGGGAATAGGGCCACACAAAGAAATTTAAAAAAAGGTAAATTTAAAAAAATAACATGTTCAGGTTTTATTGAAAGGGGAGGGTTACAAAAATGGAAAGGTGAATGTCCCCTGGAAGCTAACGAAGGGAAGGGAGGAGGAGTCCGGTGACATCACGGACATCGACGTCACCGGATTCCTCCCCCCTTCCCTTCGTTAGCCATCACGAACATCGACGTCACCGGACTCCCCCGCCTTCCCTTCGTTAGCCGACAGAGCCACTTGGGGAAGGGGGGAGGAGCCCGGTGACGTCGATGTCCGTGACGTCACCGGATCTCCGACGGAACTCCCGGAGAGGTGAGTACAGATCAAAAAAAATTTAATCGATCAAAAAAATTAACGATTAATCGAAGAATTAATCGTTCTTTTCCGCAGCCCTAATATATATATTTCACATATCTTTCACGGATCGCACCAATTATATATATGATATTTTTCCAATTTGACTTATTATTCACATTGATTATTGATCGATTTTCCTAATAGGAATTAATTTATTTATTCAAGAAGTTATTGTCTGATTTAGGTTAATTTTAATTCTATTTATATTCAGCGCTGTGTTGATTTATCAAAACATATGAGGCAGTGTCAGGACCATTGCACTGCTGATGTACTTTATGTACTCTGAAAAAGTCTCTTCTCAGCAAGAATAAGGGGGTTATTCATGAATGAGCCGAAGGATCCAGGCGTAGTCTCGGCTGATCCTTCAGTGCCCTTCAGTTCAGTTGAACTGAAGGGCTGCTGTACGGGCTATTCACTCTTTTATTCACGTCTTTTTTTTTATTTTATTTTTTCTTTCTATTTTTTTACATTTTTAAAAATAATTTTTCAACCTTTTTTTTCATTTCACTTATGAAAGGTAACTCGGAGGTACCAAGCAGAATAGCCGAGCTGAATGCTGCTCGGTGGCATTTGGCTATTGACTTACTGCCTATTCCCTATGAGAATAGGGGCGAACGGCAGCAAGTGAGCTGCCGGAGCTTCGGCTCAGATGTTGGATCGGCTGAGTCAAACTCCTTCTGCACTTCGTCTCAGCCGAACATGCAGAGCTAAGGGATTTGGTAAGCCAGATGCCTTAAGGCCTTGTTCACACCAAGCGCATTCCAGGAGCAGAGCAGAGCAGTTACAGACCGGATCTAAACTGCGTCCAATGTATTCTATTGATATTTTGGGCTCTAGTTCACACCGCAGCATTCAGTTCCAGAGCTTGTAAAAAAAAATACAGCAAGCCCTATTTTACCTGCTCTGGAACGCTCTGGAACACATGCAAACGCATCAAAAATGCATGCAAACGCACTGGAATGCACTAAAAGCCCACTCTTAACTTTAAAAAAAAGAATTTTCTTTTACCAAAAACGGCCCAGAACGCATAAAAAACGCTGCAAAAACGCGGCACAACCCACTGCACTGCATTTGCAGAAAGACATGCAGATCTGGCCTGCATTTGGTGTGAACAAGCCCTAATGGGAATAATATGCAGCTTCTGGAGTAGGAATATGTTCCCTGATGTTTGGTAACTGGTCACATTCAATTAATGTTGGCAAGGGTTTGTTCATATTGCTCTTGATTAAGAAGACAATATCTCCATTAGCCCTTCTGTCAAAAATGTCTACCAGAACAACAGTATATAGTGTTGCATGTCCTTTTATGCTGAAGGTCTCAAAGATGGTTTAACTATGGATCTGTTGCTTTATTCAACTAATGTGTTCTACATTCCGGTAGCTATCTCTGAATGAATTGGGCACTGACAATTGGGATGGTTATCTTTAGCCCCAGGAGCATATTGATTAGTAGAAAAGTACAGTAGATTTACATCCATATATTTTGCAAAAAGCTGTGCAACTAAAACCTCTTTTTTTAACCTTAGTAGTTGGACAGTAATTTTTTTTTGCTGGCTGGCTGGTAAATGAGCTGGGAAATCTTTGTTTTTGTACTGTGTAAAGCCCTTCCATGTGCACCTTGCTTAAAGTTAGTTTTGAATTGATGAGTGCGTTTGCCATTTGTTTCTCTTGTTGGATTTGGTGTGGGGACACACTGGGGGCTTTAGCTGCCATTGTGATGTGCGGGGCTTCTGGTGTGTCCCTGCGCCATTAGGGAGGATGGGCTACCTCCTGACAAACCTGCACCCAAATTATCCTTTGCTATGTGTGCTCTAAGATGGAGGCTTTCATAGATTAGTGTTAGGACCACACTACACAGACGATGAGGCCGTGTTGCTTCCTCATATTTTGCAAAAGTTGTGCAACTAAAACCTCTGTTTTTAACCCTAATATTACA
>NW_017307209.1:44086-54773 GCF_000935625.1 Nanorana parkeri
TTGCAGGCTGGCTGGTAAGTATGCTGGGAAATGTTTGTTTTTGTATAGTAGATTTGACACCGCTGGATCTTATCATATAAATCTGACAGATTGCTTGAGAACTCATCTCTAGATATTTCATAGTTTTCTCTGAGCTTCTGTGTTGGTTCCATTGTGCATATGGGTTTTCCATTCTGCTCTGCATTATTTGTGGAATCAGTTGCCTGAACATCTGTATGGTTGGAAACATTATGTACTTGCTTTGATACAGCAATAGGAGAATGAGGTCTGGCACAGACATTGTGTACTTTTGCTGAAAATGGTTACTGTACTGTAAGATGATGAACGGCAGAATACAGATTTATACATTTGCAGATGAAATGCAGGAAGCTAATGTGACCGTGCACCTTCACAAGATGGTGAATGGCACTGAACTTGATTGCAGATTAAGCACACACAGACACACACACACACACACCTTTTAGAATTGTATTCCTTTGACTATTCTGGCTCCAATTATTGTAATAATGACTATTCCTTCATGAGACCTCTATGCTTGGCCTAAATATAGCAGAGACAATCACCACAGACAATCTTCATAGCTGAACTTATCAAATACTTTGCATCCACAAATATCTTGATTGCATGCAGAAGGGTTTACGCAAACAATATGATGTGGTAGATGTTGGTATTTGTAGTGGTCAGAAGGAATATTTCTCTCATCACCTCAATATGTCTTGAAAGCTCACAGGAACTCATAATGAGGAAATTTCATCAAAGAAAAAAGAGTGTAATAGAACCAGTGATCACAGGGTGGCAGCATAACAAAGAACAATTAACTAACTATGACAATAAATAGAAAATGTTCCCTTTGCTATATCCTTGCTCAGTCCCTCATGCCACTTGGCCAGATGCAAAATTATTGTGTATTAAGCCCTGGGGGCAATGACGTACACATAGGGCTGTTTGTCTTAAGGGAATGGGGACTACTTTAGTTGAAGCTACATTCGCCAGTTCAAGTCTTTGACCTCTGGTACTAGGACGAGCCTTACAGTAAGGTTCCTTTAACTGATGTCACATGCAGATCAAAGGTCACACCTTTGATCTACATATAAATTATATAGTACGTTGTAAATACAATACAACAATACATTGCTACATTGTATTTACTTCATGACCATTTGCAGAATATGTGAAATGTTATTTTACACAGAAGTAGTTGCATTTTAACTGCTGTGTAGTACAAAGCAGTTCCCAGCTGTCATTTTGACAGCCAGTCATTGCTGGTATTAGTGGCAAGGGGAGCAGCAGCAGGGGAGAGGAGCGGGACAAAAGAGATGTGTCCTAGAATCTTTGATAAAGTTTTTTACAATGAATTTCATCCTCAAGTGGTTAAAGGAAAGTACTTATGAAAGAAATAAGTAGGCTGCCATTGCTAACTTTTCTTATGAGAAAGCTGGCTGCCTTGTTGATGCTTCGACTTCAATAATTTCTGAATCATTGACCTAGAAAAGTAAATAAATAAGGATTTCTGTCTAATCTGCCACATCCATTTGCCACATGCTTTTTCCAGATCTGTGATTCCGAAGTATTGAAACCAGACACTGCCAGAAAACTCGCTTTTTAAGAAAGAGGCCAGCAACAACAGTCCCTCTTATATCTCTTATTACAAGTGTCATTTAATGATTAGGCATGATTTGTAATGTTAATTTGCCTTTTGGCTAATGACTTGGTAATGTAGCTCCTTTCCCAACAGCTGCAGGATAGGAATTCGCCTGTAGAGCTCTCTACTGACATGTGCAATAATTCTGTCAGTCAGCAAAGTGAGATCAAACAGTAACAATGCTTTGGCAGTGTTTTATATGATATATGAACTTTTAGAATTTAGTAGCCCAATTATCTTTTAAAGTCACTTTATTTATTTGTAACCAGTTCAAGAGAATGGACATACAACCTACTGTATATTAAAGTTAAATGCATATATCTAATCGTTTGTGTTTTTACCTCTGTATTGACAGTTCTTCTTCATGCATAAATAGCCATTATTTTTGTTATAGCTTTGGATGAGTAGAGAAGACTTAGAACCCCTTCCAAGTTTGTTTGTTTTTTTTGCTATCTGTGTCCCTGACTGGGAGAAGCTCTTTCTTGATTTGTACTGGTGACTACTGTCATTGAGACTGAAAGTTATCGGAAACCCAACATTTTACAGTTCTCACTAATACAAGAGGTGAGGTTAAATCTTCCAATGAGGACACCGTTTTGATGACAAGTGTGTAAGGGTTGAATTCCCCTCCCATTGTAGAGATTTCCCAGTTCCTATTACATCTTTGGTAAAGTAAAGGAGCAACTCCCCAACAGGACATAGACCACGGAAACAAAAACTGACAAGGAAATTAACTCTTCCCTACTTCATCCACAACCCCCAAAAAGTTTTGACTATACATATACTTTAGGACGGCTTTGTTGCTACTGTATATTACAGTTTGCCAGCAAAGACAAACCTCTAAAAGAAGAGTGTACATGTTCACCTTCTAAATTATAGGCACCACAAAGCACCACACCGAGTGTTATGCACAGGAAAATGTGTGTTACTGCAAATTTTAGGTGTGAAGCCAGACTTAGAGAGATATTAAAGTCAAAAGTTTTTTCAGCTATTTCAAATGCTCTAAAAAAGGATAAAGATATGCAGGATTTTTCAGGTGCCTGGTGATAAATCCAAGAATTGCAATATTGTATCAAAAAGTCTTTATTGTAAAAAAGTTAAAAACCACATAAAACATGATTGTATACATCTATGCTGCCTTACTCAAATGAGTTGATCATTATTGCCTCCAAAAACAGCTACTTCAAAAACATTGGTATAACATAAGAGATTGATACCATACAGAATGTTCTTGCAATCAATTGGCATGAAATTGCCTCTTCCCTGTATTGTTTGGAGTAGTTGTACATTCAACGGGTTTCGCGCACTAAGCGCTTCCTCAGGAATTTTGGTTTGTAAAGGAAATCTAAATAACCGTAAGGAAAAATTAATACACATATCAACATCGGATGATATCCATTTAGATAACATAAGTTACATTTGCTGCAATCACTAAAGTATCACCTACCAGGATTCAGAGGTAATATGTGCATAAATGACTGGAGCAGTGCACACAGGGCCCAGGTTCAGGAGAATCCCCCAAGGCCCGAACCACAATCCCCAGAGTGAAAGGAAAAGGAGTAATGGCCAAAAAAATCCCAGACGAGGGGATATATTCCTAGGTATTGAGCCCTTCCCATATCCCATTAGGGAATATGACTGAGCAATTAAGGGCAGTAAAAATTACATATAACCAAACTTATAGTCTCTCGTACAAAGAATGTGGTCACACCCGCCGCAATGCAGCCGCAATGCAGCCGCAATGTAGCCGCATCTGAGCCTCGGCGGCCTGGGAGGGCGTTAAATCAGCCCTAGACGCGGTGATGTAATGACGTCATCGCGTCATGACGTTTGGGAGGCCCCACCCACCTGCTAAGGAGTAGCAAGCGGTGAACACTCCCATCACTTCTCCAAACCCTCCCACAGTATACTGGACATAGGGGATGGGTAAGCCTCATCCTCCAAAGGTCCTGTGACCACAACCACCACAGAACACCAGGGCCTAACCGAGTACCCAACAAATGGAAAATGAGGTGGGTATGGGAAGAATGGTGCCATTCACCTTAGATAAAGGGCGACAACGCCCAACCTAAACACGTCAGAGGGCAGGATATCATTCCACCCCATTGCACCCCAGCATGAACCCCCAGCACAGACTCCAGTCAGACAGACACAAACCGCCACCCGGTCCAGTTGTTAATCATAAAGTAATACTACTAAATCCTTTACCCTTATGGCTGAAAGAACACACTGCAAAAAATGTTGAGAACACAATAAAAAATCAGTAATGCAGATATAGGGACAGAGATACAAATACAGATTTTTCTTACTGCCCGATCTCAATACATTAATAGTATATAAGAAAAATATTTTTTTTTCTACTACCATATGTTTAAACTGTTTTGAAAACCAATAAGGCATTGACAAATACCCATACAAGGATAAGATAACTAAACATTTCCCACACTTTGAACTAGACTTTATACACAATAATAAACATTTCCCACACTTTCAAATGGCATGTTCATAAAGTTAAATAATGCAAATTCCCCCCAAAAATAATTTTATCCATAAACATATATCTTCAATTGGGAGGAAATCAAGAACATGGAAAATGTTAGAGAGAAGAGAGGACTTATTTCACCTTACATCCCACTAAAGGATGCCCACCCTAGCTGGATAGGTTCCTTGTTAATATTAATTCCATTGCTTAATGAATTAATTTAATACATTAGAGTCAGGGAATTTAAGGTGAAGCACTTCTAGTAAATCCTCGGGAGTATGATGATTTGTAATGTATGGGTCCATTCAGTTTGTATTAAGCTTAAATAGAGATGGAACAATAATACAAAACAAAAATAAGAGAACAAAAATAAAAATTAACAAGAAATTTCCACATATTGACGGAGCATAACAAAAATATATAAGAGAGGGAGAAAATACTTTTCCCACACTATCTTGTAAATAGCAACTAGACTGACAAGTAGCTATCTGAACCAGATACTTTTACAAGTATAATAACAAAACCCAGAATGGAAAGAAGAGGAATCTATGTAACAATCTCTCCCAGACATAGATATTCAACACTATTAGGACGAGCATCATCTTAACCTAATTCCTGGGAACTCTACAAGTAACCTACTTAGAGAAACGGTTTGAAGCTAAAAGCTTCATTTAATTCTGGGGGTCTAGTTGCTTGTAATTTGTAGATCCATTCCGTTTCTCTATGTAGTACCCTTTTGTCCAAATTACCACCTCGTAAATTTTCTTCAATATGTTCCAACCCATAGAAGCATAGTACCCCAAGATTAAAGTTATGATGTAGACCAATATGACAACTGATAGGTGTCGTCATCTTACCATTAGAGGCCAAATAATGATGAAATCAATTACAATGGATGCTGCTTTCTTGATATTTAAAAGTTTTAGTTTCCTGCAGAATCAGCTGGTCCCCTGAGCACTGGTCCTGATATCCTGTTTAAGGGTGGCTCCTTTCCCTTTGCAGAGTCCTATGGAGTCACCCTTGTGTGTGTTTGTGAAGACACACACATTACTGACAAAGCAAGGCAAGCTTTTCCCTTCCTCCCTGCTTTCCCCTCTCCCCCCCCCCCACACCACCACATGTGAACTTGTACTGAACCAGAAGTTCAGGGAAGTGCAGCTGAGAGAGTTGGAGCCAGGTGTTTGAAAACACGATGACTGTAAATGCTTGGGCAAACATTTAAAGAAATATTTTGCTGGGCAATGTATATTTCTTTGATCTGGCTTCATTGCTAAAAAAAAAAAAAAGAGAGAATTGAATACTACTTTAAACTTTTAAAATGGCAGGTTGAATTTTAGTTGTACAGTGCAGTATTAAACCATACATAAAGTGTATGTAATCCACATCGAACCTTTTTTTTGCTCTTTTTTGGTCCGATAAAAATACTGTTGCTCGATAAGTGGAAAATATACCTTTTGTTTTTGCCAGAAATCCTGTGAACTGATGCCTTCATGTGCTCTTTGTGTACAAGGAGGAGGTTATGGAGAAAATAAAAGGGGGGATAAGAAGAGGTCTGTGTTCTTTGTAATCCATTCAGCACCAAGTAGGCAGGACTGACAACATGTGCCTAGGAATTCAGATCTGTGTTGTCATGTCAAAGAGAAAGGTAGGGGGGCACACTATGGGGTCTATTCACAAAGCTGCCGAAGGATCTAGCCGTAGCCTCGGCCGATCCTTCGGCTAGCTTTGGCCCCAGGACCCCTTCGGTTCAGTAGAACCGAAGGGGTGCTGTACGGGCTATTCACAATAGCCCGTACAGCTCCCGAACGTGGCCGAGCGGCTCAGTCGAGCCGAACGCATATACCATTGGCCGGCCGACAGCCTGCTTCTGACAGCTGGGCGGAGCCAGCCGTGATCTTACGGCTGTCTCCGGCCACTTGCAGAGAGATCAGCGTCCCTGGTTACCTGCTAACCAAGGACACTGATCTGCAAACTCTCCCTGGCGCCCCGGTAGTCTACTGCTCCCGGCCGCCAAGCAGAGAAACACTGCTGTTTCTTTTTTTTCTTTATTCTAACACGGAGCTATGTCAGAATAGAAAAAAAAAATTCCCATTGAAATGCATTGCTACATTCCTATTGGCTATTTCAATTTGCAATAGCCAATAGTAAACTAGCAATGTACCACCGAACATGCTGAGCATGTTCGGCCGACCCGAAGCCATGTGAAGCAAGCCGATGTACGGCTGATTTCAGCCGATGTACGGCTGAAATCAGCCGTACCAGCCTGAAGTGAATAGCCGAACAGTGTTCGGCTCGCTTCACTTGGGGTCGGTTGTTCACTCGGCTGCCCTCGGCAGCTTAGTGAATAGACCCGTATATTTCAATCAAGTAATTATTTGGATGTGCTTCTGCAGCATGTTTAAAAGGATGAAATGTGGGGAAATGTGCCTGTTTTCCAGAGATACAAAATATGTCCTAAAAATGTTTTTTTTTATTTTACCTTGACATACACTTTTAATTGTAGTTTACCTTTTACATACAGATTGGAACATTATTTGTTTTTTGCCAAATTTGTAAAATTATTTTTATAATCATACTTTCTGTATAAAAGTTGAATATACAGTACAATCAGTATATACATTTAGATCTTTGAATAAATAAAAGTAAGAAGGAAAGTAACTTTTTGAATTGTTGTTAAATTGTTGCTCATTTTCATGTCTGCATTTCACTAAGATTGTCACAAAGGCATCATGCAAAGGCTGTGTTACAGTAAGATATATGGTTACTTTTCTGTTTTTGATTAACTTGTGGAGAAGAGAGGTTGGCTTTAAATACAGTATCATCAACAGAAATATGTTGCAGGGAACAATGATCTAATTTCTTATATCTTGTTTTGGTGCAGTAGTTAAGCCCAGGCTTGTTTTTGGAGTTAAATTCAACAAGTAGATGCTGCCATCTAGAGTACAGGTACTATGACATTGTGTGAGTCCATTAGCCATTTTACAGATAGTACCGTGCTGAGAAAATAAACTACACTCAACACTCAAAGATCTTCCGACAGTACTGCAGAATTGTTTGTAACATATTATTCTTTGTAGGCAGAAAATGAAAAGCAATGGATTGCTGATAGATTTTTCCCACCTTTAAAATATAATTCAGCCAAATAAGCATGGCAATAATTTTGGAGCTTTTCATTTTATTTAATTTAAGAATGAAAGTCATGATTGGCCAAATTTGGTACTGCAATTCAACATAAAATGTCCCTATATTCTGTGACTAGTATACTGTTATGCCAGTATTGCAATATTTTTTGATGGTACCTATGCACAAGATATCTGGGAATTTGGGATAGTGTACCAAAAAAAGTGGCTTATTTTTTTTATCTGCATCATTAACTAGATGCTATATAGTTGGTTGGATACAAGTATCTCAGAGTTGATGCCCTCTAGCTTTTAACTAAGCAACAGTCAGGGCATATTAACTGTCTGAAAGGAAAGAAAACTAAATAAATGTAATTGACCAATATTTGATACACAATCAATTATATGTTAAACATATACATACATAGGTAAAAAGGGTAACAAGTTTCTTAACCCTTGCAGTGGGGCTACCCCTGCATTTCAACGGTTAAGTGCTCATTTTTGTTTAGGTTCAAAAATAAAAAAGTTTAATTGTTTTCCACTAAAATGGTTTACACAAGATCTGCATCTACAACCAAGAGTTTTCAGTGGCTCAAGAATGCCCCCATCAGGGCTAACATAATATAAATAGTTCACATATATACAATTTAATAATAATAATTTAATAATACCTATAATTAAGACAATAAGTACCAAACCAAATAAATAATAAATAACAATAAAAAAGATAATGTATGTATAAAAGGTATGTGTTCACAATGAAGGATCAGAAATATTAAATAATTAAAATCATATAGCACATGGTGTATTATACTATTAAAAAATAATTGACTCTATAATCTAATAAAACTGATGATTATATAACCTAATAAAACCTGGAAGTGTTATTATATTATTTTGTATTATTTTATTATTATTATTATTATTATTATTAGTAGTAGTAGTAGTAGTAGTAGTAGTATAGTAAAAATAATAATAATAAATTACAAAAATAATACAAAAATAAACCATAACATACATACATCAGTAGTCAGTACTAACAGATGCCCTGTGGTATAGATTTAAATTAGGCAAACGAAAAGACACAGAGATGCTACAATTTTATATAGATACCTTTAGTAAAAAAAAGAGCTTTTTACCTTGACATGCAAATGGGAAACCAAAAGGTAGTGTTTTTAATGCTTTGCTTAAACTATTTTAATGCAATAAATACTTTTTGCCCCTTACTATCTAGAATTTCACTTCTGTTTTTCCCTTCCTCTGTTTCCCATTGGAGGCAACCATAGAAACCCTTCTGTATATGAGTGCCACATGCAAAGTTAAAAAAAAATGCTGCACACCAACTCCACACCACCTTGTGGAAGTAGAATATGTCCAATACATCTATACTTCTATCCAACTTTATTAGTATGGGCTGTGGCGTAAAAATCGCCATAGCGACCCAGGTGGCCACTATGGGGCCCGGCCAGGACATCCCTGATGCCGTGTGGGCCGTCTGGGTCACTATGGCATTGCAGGCTGCCAGCTGTCACTGGCAGCTGTGAAGAGGAACACGCCGCTGTTCAGATCACTGACATTGATCTGTGCACCGGTGCATTCCTCTCCACAGCCGCTGCTGAGTCAGTGAGAGCCAGCAGCAGCGGTGGAGGAGGCTGGACCCAGAAGTGGAGGAGGCGGGGCCTGGGGGTGGCAGCAGAGGAGGAGGCGGGGCCCGGTGACGGAAAAGGAGGCGGGCCCATCAGCGACTATGGAGGAAGAGGAGGCAGGCAGGTAAGGAGTGTTACCCGCCCACCTGAGACCCTGCAGAGCCCACCATAAAGAGCCTATGGTGGGCTCTGCAGGGTCACCCTCAGGTGGGTTGTGTGGAATCTCAAGTGGGCTCTGCAAGGGGTGTAACTAGAAATCACAGGGCCCCATACAAACTTTTGCTATGGGGCCCTGTGATTTCTAGTTACGCCCCTGAGTATGCGGGCACTGGCTTATTCTTTATCTTTAGCCTTAAATTGACAGGTCCACTGTAATCTTTAACCATGATATCCTGTCAATGTTGTATGGTAATATGGCCCAGGACATTGCTGTAAAGACTGTATGGCTGCCACCATAGCACCTAAACATAGGTTTAGGGTTATGGAATGGTGTGTTCTTCCATTTCTCTTTAAGCTCAGTTTAAAGATTCCTACAGAGAGGCAACATAGGATTGTTTACATTATGAGGAAATTGCATTTTGAGAATGTTGATATTGATCCGCATGTATTCAATAAAAATAAGGCTAGCTAATAAAAGAGAAAGGCCAAACACTTCACAGAAAACACAGAATGTCAAACATGGGATGAATGCATGTAATACCAATGCTCTGTTGCGATTGTGTTCAAACACTAGTTTTAGAAACTCTTTGAGATCAAGCTACAGAAACATTCACTTGTATTTTCATCTGATGCTGTTACTGACTACACACTGTTGCTGTCAGAAGTCAGGCTTATAGTTGACACCTGACAGCAATAAGCAGTTACACCCAGCTATGCTAGATTCAAAACTGCTACTGTTTCCATTCCAAACCATTATCATATATTGAACAGTGTCAGGAAATGAATTCCCACAGTCCAGTCAGTATGACTGAGAATATTTGCTGAGATTTGTAATGTTTTTAAAATCAATATGTTGGTTTGGACTTTTGCAAAAAGGTGTTTTGGTAATATATAGTTCACTTAATATTCACGATAAAGGAAATATTTCAGCAAGAAAAGAACACTGATGAACTGGAGAAAAAAAGTGAGAAAAACACATAACCAGTTCAGTTTAGAGAATTATATTTGGTTAAGATAGGACAACTCCAATTTCAAGGTTTTTTTTTGTCTTCTGTCATGTTACGGTGGCAAACTTTATTTTTGAGTACAATGATTAACATACAATTTCTTGATGTCTTGTAACCAACAGTAATCAAATTACACGTTGTATAAATAAGACATTTGTATTGTTATAAAACAAGAATCTCTCACACTATGATTATTCTGATCCTGGTGATGTCTAATTTGGCTGGTATATTATTGTGTGTTCTCTGGAACTAGCATTACTTACAGAGTTCAGACAGCCTTAAGCACTGGATGGAATCCTCATGTGTGTAGGTAACAGCTATCTTGATAGGTTCCTTAACCTAACCTGTGGTAGGTACAGGAAAAGGGCGAAACAAGGGGGGCAGGGGGGCATGTGCCCCGAGGGGGGGCGCCGCCCGGCCTGGACTGGCACACAAGCGGAACTACCAGGGTTGCATCGACCGGACTCTGGCGCTCCACCACTTACTGCCATTCAGGCCTCAGCAGAGAAGGAGAGAGGCCTCCCCTCATGCAGCTGACCTGCAGCAGCCAGCGGCAACACCGAGAGCAGAGGGAGCCAGAGGCAAGCAAGAGCTTGAGCTGGATGAGGATGAAGGGCTGGGGCGCAGGGAGT
>NW_017307209.1:55074-55338 GCF_000935625.1 Nanorana parkeri
GGAGGGGGGGCGCCGCCCGGCCTGGACTGGCACACAAGCGGAACTACCAGGGTTGCATCGACCGGACTCTGGCGCTCCACCACTTACTGCCATTCAGGCCTCAGCAGAGAAGGAGAGAGGCCTCCCCTCATGCAGCTGACCTGCAGCAGCCAGCGGCAACACCGAGAGCAGAGGGAGCCAGAGGCAAGCAAGAGCTTGAGCTGGATGAGGATGAAGGGCTGGGGCGCAGGGAGTCTGTGAATGCTACGCCCCCCCCCCCGTGTG
>NW_017307209.1:55558-58142 GCF_000935625.1 Nanorana parkeri
CCCCTGTGACTGCCTCAAAGTGGTGAGTGAAATATATTTCACAGTAAATTGTATGTAAATAAAAGACATAATGACAGTGCAGAGAAAAAATATTTTCTTTATAGAAATAAATATTGTTAAGCTGAAAATTGTATTCATTTTGTCTTAAAATAATGTTCCAGGTGCCCAGTGTTGTGTAGTATTGTAATAGAACAGTACTGCATATTTTATTAGCGTGGTCTGCGTTCTTTAGTACCCCGCTCTGCGTTCTTTCCTACCATGCTCTGCATTCTTTATTAGTGTGCTCTGCGTTCTTTAGTACCCCACTCTGCGTTCTTTAGTACCCCACTCTGCGTTCTTTAGTACCCCACTCTGCGTTCTTTAGTACCCCACTCTACGTTCTTAAGTAACCCGCTCTGCGTTCTTTATTACCGGGCTCTACATTCTTTAGTACCATGCTCGGCGTTCTTTAGTACAATGCTCTGCATTCTTGATTACTGTGCTCTGCATTCTTTAGTACCGTGCTATGCGTTCTTTAGCACCGTGCTCTGCATTCTTTAGTACCATGCTCTGTGTTCTTTAGTACAGTGCTCTGCGTTCTGTAGTATATTGTTCTGCGTTCTATACTTCCAAACTGTGTGTTCTTTAATACCGCGCTCTGCGTTCTTTAGTACAGTGCACTGCGTTCTTTACTACCGTTTGCTGCGCCTTTACTACCACGCTTTGTGTTCTTTACTACAGTGCATTGTATTCTTTCCTACCATGAGCTGCATCTTTACTAACGCACTTTGTGTTCTTTACTACATTGTATTGCGTTCTTTCCTAACCATGCTCTGTGTTCTTTACTACTGTGTTTTGCATTCTTTACTACCATGCGCTGTGTTCATTATTACTGAATAGTCCTTTCTGAGTGTCATGAAAATCCTTTCTGAGTGTCATCTACACCATGTGTATAGTTACATGTATAGCGATTAGCAGGGCACTTTATGAGCAACACTTATTTGAAGAAGACTTCCTTCTGCTCTGCAGTATTCAGAAAGGCCCAGCTGAGCCACAGAGGAGAGACTTGAATGAAGCGATTTTAAACCTCACCTCTGGCGGATCAGTGATTTTAGACCAGCTTCTGTGCTCTCTTCTTTTGGTGCGGTAGTGCCCCTTCTGATCCACCATGGAGGTGAGGATTGAAATAACTTAATTCAAGTCTCTCCTCCATGACAGATTAGATGGGGCACTGCTAGATAGATAGAAGGGAGCCCATAAGTGGCTCTTTAATTAACAAAGCTGCACTGGAGAAGGATTTGAAGCCTCACCTCTGCGGTGGATCATCAGGGGCGCCACCATGACAAAAGAAGAAAGCCCAGCAGTGTGGGGTGAGGGCAGGGGTTTGTGGATGGAGAACTTCTCCCGGGGGTAGGGGGGAGTAACTTTAAGTATCTGTCCCGGTTGATGGAATGTCTAGCTTTGCCTCTGGGTAGGCAACACCTATCTTGATAGGTTCCTTGAGAACCTCATGTGTGATAGGTTACAGCTATCTTGACAGATTCCTTTCCATATAAATATGGATGAGCAGAACTGCTAGTTGTACTCCATATGTATGTTGATTTGGTGGCTTTAGTTGTTTTAGACCTACCTGCCAATAATCAATCTGTGTATTGGTACCTTTTAACTAGATTACATCTCCACTGCCATCTGAATGTTCCTAATATCAAGCCCTGTTTGTGTGTGTCCTACTAACATAAAATGTAATACAGTCCCTTCCAGTACGTCCCTTAATTTTCAATATCCGTGCAGTACTTTTTCTCCTGTTTTCATTTAAAAAGTCTATCAGAAAACAATTGTAATGATGTCATAAATACAAATGATAAAAAAATATTTTATCATCACTATTGCATGTATTATAAAGAGACAACCATACATGTTTGCACAGAAAGTTACCATACAAAATGTACTTCTGACATCATATACTTTAGTCTTGCACATCTCTGGCGACCCTACCTCTGATTAGTTATTCACTGAGAGAATAAAGATCAAGGCTTCACCTCTACTGTTTCAAAGTAAGAATGAAGAGATGAAAGAAATCTCTTATTTTTAATCTATATTAATACTCCGTTCTCTATGAGCATTCCTTTACTAAATGAAAAAAAAGTCAATACAAAATATGAGCTAAGACAGTAACACAGCATTTCCTTGTGTAGATACAGTAAATACAGTCTTTGTAATTAATGACAAAACAGGATGAAGTTCTAGTTCTGAGGTGCACAACCCCATTTAAATCCCAGGACACTTAGGAATATTGATCCTTCGCTTACATTCTCATTCTACATTTGCTACTTTTACCCAGTGTAGTTATTGCACATAAACCTCACTTACACAAAACATGCAGGGTATGGACAAATCACTCTCCATGCCAAACTCTCCATGCCAAGATATAATAGCAGGGTTCTAGGGTGACAGGATTCCCCTATTTTTTTCAACAAAGAACAATCTGGCTCCTGAAGGTGGTGCAAGAGAGCTAAACATTTCTGGCTACATGTCCTCATATCATCTTGTCCTCAGTCAGGAAATGTGAGGTTGTAAAATCCCCCCCCCCCCGGGGGGTTATGGC
>NW_017307209.1:58264-80021 GCF_000935625.1 Nanorana parkeri
GTGTGTTATGGCATTAGGTTGAAGATCAATGAGACAGTTATAAGGGTCATGTCAGATGAGAGCATTCACTGACTTTTCAAAGAATGCATCAGCAAGATTGGTACAGCTGCACCTTAGAATTATTGGGTGTATCATCCCAACCTAACACTGTTAATTAACTGGGTAACAGCACTAAAGGAACACCAAAAAGCTAAAGACAGACCGATGAACTTGGCAACACTAACTAAACATGCACTGACCTGCTGGTTATGCACATTAAATCTTGCTAACATCCTTACTCTGAGGAAAGACTTGAATGCATATGAATGGGTTTTAAATCTATCTATCACTTGTCTAGATGGGGTAAATGAAAGGGGTAGATGTTGTGACCTTTATCCAACAAAATAACAGAGGGCCAGTGAATTACAGTAGTCCTAGCAAAAGCATCCTTTTCCAATTTTAGTACTACATCTGTTAAGCATCCTAACATAACCATATTGCCAATGGACAACGAAAGATGCACTGTTGTACTCAATATATTTGATTACTAAGGTGTCCACTGCTCAGTGATGCCAATATTTTTAGCCATGGTGACAGACATTGATAAAACCTTATACCACCTTCCCTTACCTGGGGAACCTACAGCAGTCGTGTATGGTCACTTAGAGATACTGTATGTATGGACTCCCAGAAATACACAATGAGCTCTTTTTAAGACTTATTGTCAACAGCTACATCTTGTTGGCATATAACATAGCTAAATATTTGGCTACACTCCTTGTTCTCTTATTAACAATACCGCCTTATGCATGTCTTGCACTACACTTTGTGTTGGTATGATGTTTAAGCAGTTGACTAGCAAGTGTCACAAAAAAGGGCCACCACCACTCTCTTTCCTAATTTCAACCAGCCTATTCAGGTGGTAAGCATTTTGCCAGTATTGCATATTGTTGATATACTGTATAATACTAAAGCTGAGGCTCCTAGACCTGAATGGCATTCGGGATCTGAATTTCCGAATGGCATTCAGGAGCACCTGAATGCCATTCGGGTTTGGGAGCCTCAGCTTAAGTAATATATGTATATGGCTCCCAGACCTTAATGGCATTCAGATTCCGAATTTCTGAATTGTATTCAGGAGCTCTCGAATCCTATTCGGGTCTGAGAGCCTCAGCTTTAGTAATACATGTATATGGCTCACAGACCTGAATGGCATATAGGAGCTCCCGAATGCAATTCAGAAATTCGGATCACGAATGCCATTCAGACCTAGGAGATTAAGCTTTTAGTATTAATATCTGTATATGGTTTTCTGTGGTATTCAGAACGAATATTCGTAAACTCATCCAAAACTAACGAAAATTCGTATTTCGTCCGAATCCGAAACCCGAACCAAATTGAATTTCGGATCCGAACTCTATATCCCGAAATAACGAAATATCCGAACCGAACCAAATTTTTCCACAGCTTACATATCTGTTGCACAGTTTAAACTTTTTCTCTACTGAATATAGGCTTCAAGATGTTCATATGTAAAAAAAATAAAAAATAGCTTATAATTGAAGAATTAATTAAAATTTTAGTTGCAAACAGGTCTGAGAGAAATGACAAAACATTCTGTGAGATCTGTGAAATTGTATGTGTTGCGTTAAATCCCACTCAGATTGTGTCTGATTTCCATATAAATATTAAGTAAAATTCTAATACAAATAATTAATCTTTTTAAAGACACCGAGGCTCAACTAATGTTTATGCAAAAAGAAATGTAAAGGTGTTATCCTTTCGCATGGGCATGCATTTGGATATGAGAGGGTATAGTGCTTTTACAATCTGGACGGTTAAGTATCTGTGAATGTACGCTCCCCCCTTCTACTTTGCCTTTCTCTCTAAATCATAATTTTGTAGCCAGATTCCAGCTGCTATTTTTTGGACTGGAAAATTAAATACAATAACCGTTTTGGTTGTAATGTCAAAGAAAAATATTGCAAAAATAGGCCAAGGTATGTTGTTTTAAACACAACACTTTTGGTGCCAAAACTAAATTAACAGACAAGTGAAAAATGTAAATACCCAGATGAAATGCATATATGGTAGATGGTTTAAATGCTAAAGGATTTGTTTTTCTGTCCATCCAGGTTCTCAGATACACAGCCCTGCCACATTGCACAGCTCTGTCTGGAATGGCAGGATACCTGTTTTTCTTCTCTGCTGCTTTTAAGAACCACTTACAGATCTTGTCCCTCACTCAGTGTTCAACTGGACAGTGAAAGGAGAAGTAGTAGGCTGATGAGCTCATCTCTTTGCCATGCTGCTCTTTCCTCCCAACAATATGCTCCTTGTTAGCATATGAGCACTGCAACACAAATGATTGGGTCCTTGTGCTTCTTCTTACTCTCCCAGTCTGAGCTTTGTTGTACAGAGATTGCTGAGAAACTGATACAAAGTAAGTTGTAGGTACTTGAATTGCATGCTTTTCCTAAATACTTGTAGTGATGTATTAATTAATTTGTGCTTTTTATATCTGCCTGGAGTTCAGGTTTAATGTAACCTTTTATTTGACCCTCACACTAATCCTCTACATGACCCCCCTCCCCCAGCAACTCCTTAAAGCCATATACTTACCTGCTGTTCAGCATTCTGGGAGCCCCATAGTTGCCCTGAGAAGTGATTTCAAGTGAATTGATTTTGCTGTCAAATTACCGGTTTCACCTTTATTGACATTTTATAGTTAAGATGATATATGTGGGTTGATATATTAAGGTACCATACCCATGCACATTTGTGTACGCTAAATAAAATTAAGATTAAGAAAATAATTTTGTAACTTTATTTACATAGTAGGTGAGGTTGAATAAAGGCACAGGTCCATCTAGTTCAACCTATGTATATGTGTGTATGTATGTGTGTATGTATGTACTGTATGTATGTATATGCTTGGCTCACACACTAAAAAAAAAACCTGTCTGAGATTAAGCCTCCTCTCTTCTAGTCTCTTGCTGTGTCCTCATGTCATTAGTATAGTTCTTGGTGTAAGCATCCTATCCCGAATATTGTTGTCCCCATTTATGATTTTGAAAATCGCAATTAGTTCCCCCCCTCAAGTGTCTCTTTTCTAAGGAAAACAAATTGAATTTCTTGAGGAAATCTTCATAGCTCAGGCCTTCCACCCCCTTTATTATTTTATAGCCCTTCTTTGTACTCTCTCTTGTTCGAGAACATCTTTCCTGAGAGTTGGTGGCGAAAACTGAACTGCATATTCAAGGTGAGGCCGAACCAGTGATTTATAAAATGGTAACATTATGTTTTTATCTCTTGCAGCCAACAATTTGATTTAGATTGTGTCTTGGTACCTAAACAGTCCATCTTTTATTTTTATACTGTGATTTTACCAAAATTTTGTTGTTTAGCCTCATATGGTCTGCTTAGACAAAATTTGCTGTTTTTTTTTGTTCAATACGTTTATTAGAAATTACAAAGTACAATAGCGCAAATAAAACACCAACAAATAAGGTAAAATGAGAGACACCAAGAGCAAAGACAACTGAAAGACTTAGACATGATACCAGGCTGGGCTTGAAAGTATGTAGTATACAATATAATATAAAATCAAGAGGCCACTATAAGACATGTCTTGATGTCTGGCTAAAGATAGAAATGATCAGAAGTGTAGAGGGGAAAAAGTGTAGAGGAGGAGGGGTAAAGGTACCCAGGGGTACCACATGGACTGTAGAAACCTCAAACGTTGGACAGAGAGCACCGCTAGCATGAAGAAATTGTGCAGGTATCAATTCATGGCTTATGGAGGGTATAGTCAAAACATGTATTTATCAATCCACAGCTGCCATATTCTAGTATACTTAGAAACCTTTTCCAAAATTGTTGCCTCAATTTTCTCATGAATCATGGTTTGTGTAATTCTGTTTTTGTTTTCCAATAAGTGAAGACCCAGCAACCACCAGTCCTTTGTTATAGTTTGCTTGGCCACAGTAAGAGTAGTTTAAACCCCGAGTGCAAAATATAGGGGACGACTGTCTGTTCAACAATGCAAAAGTTGAGTCTGGATGTACTGGTTTACCCAACAGATCAGACAAAATCAAAAAGATAGCCAACTAGAACCTACTGACCACAGGATAGATCCACCAGATATGCAGATGTGTACCATCTACCATGCCACCCCAGAAAGCATGATGGCGAATATCCTTTCACACATATAGCTATTCTACTAGGCACTAAGTACCTGGCAGATAATTATTTGAAATTGGTCTTTAAGGCTGCCAGATTCACTAAACAGAACTTAGTCCAAAATCTGAGTCCAGTCATCTCCTTCCAAAGTAGCCCCTAGGTCCCTCCCAACGTGCTGTGTATGGAGGTATTTTGGGGAATGCTTTTTGACCAGCAAATACCTGAACAACTCAGTGGAAGGCAACCTCTCACATAAAGTCTGAAATTATTTAAATCCACAAGTTTATGATCCCCAGCTTTTCCTAGATGGAGAAGGCAGAGTGAGGTGCCACCCCAGAAGGAAAGGAAGGGTTTTAAAAGAACAACAATAAAGCGGAGTTAGGGAAGACCAGGACAGCTGAATGTTTCACCGCATCCCTAATTCCAAGTGAAAGAGCAGGTTTGGGGTTCATATGTTTTGACATTATCAGCGCAATCCATCCACAAGAGATTATCGATAGTTGCTGGATCACAGTGTTCTATTTCAAGGTCCACCCATAGTGCGACCTCCCACCTTGTTCTCCATATACATTTGTGAACTCTTGCTTGTAAAATGAGGAGGTAGAGGATCTTAGGAAGAATCTTAGGAAGGAGATACGCCCAAACCAGGATAAAAGCCACTAGGACAACAGGACAACAGATTGCAGATTGGTCGATTGGACAACAGGACAACAGATTGGTCAATTTCCTAAGCATCAAGGGGTAATTGGCCTGATATAGGGTTTTGTATGAGCTTGTTCAGAGCTTTAGACTTTGCACCATTTACCACTAAACCCGATATTTGAGCAATCTGATCTGAGGACTTAAGTAAGTTTGGGGCAAAACCTGGGGATTAGTAAGCAACAGGAGAACATCATAAGCAAACACGCTGAACTTGTATCGATGGCTGGCTACGTTCGGGCCCATAATATGTGGGTGGTCCCTACTAACAGAGCAAGGTGTTCAATTGCCAGGGCAAAAACCAAGGGCCACAAAGGGCAGCCGTGTCTTGTACCCCTGGCCTGTATCCTGCACGCTTAAAGTAGAATTAATTGCTACTTTTTTTTGCATATACAGTAGAGCTTGCGAGCAGTAGATATGTGCAAAAACATTAAGAGGGTTAATGTTCACTTTGGCTTAGTTTTTCACTCAGCTGCCTTTCGAATTCGAACTTTAGAACATCCAAAAAGTTAGAATTCGAACTCGAACTCAATGCAAATCAATGGGGTAGAACTTTCAAAATCAATTGACCCCTTTAATAGGGCTTATATGCAAGTTATTGACCATAAAAGGTGTATGGGGATCCGGGTACTGCCCTGGGGAAAAAAAAACCTTTTTACAAATAATGAAAAAATCCTTTAAATGTCATGTCTGGGGGGTCCCCTTAACCTGCCTGTAAAGTGACAAATCTGTACAATGTATAGTACCTGCTGCAGCAAAACTGACATTTCTAAAGAAAAGAAATGACATTTTGAAATCCCCTCCCAAACAATACCAGACCCTTTAGGTCTGGTAGGAATGTTAGGAGGGAATTTTTTTTTAAAGCAGGTTCCCCCCAAAAGTCATATCAGACGCTTAAGGTCTGGTAGGAATATTTAGAAGGGACCCAGTATAAATAAAAAACAAAAAAAAGTGTGCGGAGTTCCCCCTTAAAGTCATAACAGGCCCTTAAGGTCTGGTAGGAATTTTAAGGAGGAACCCCACCCCCAAAAAGGGGGGGGGACATGCCCCCCCCCCTAAAATTCCATACAAGACACTTCTGATCGGTCATTCACTCGGCTGCCCTCGGCAGCTTTGTGAATAGATCCCCTTGTCCCCATCCCAATGGGGACAAGGGCCCCTTCCCCACAAGTCCTGAGGTGTTGGTTGTAGGGGTGCGGGCAGGGGGCTTATTCACATTAGGGCACCCCTCTAATAAAGGGGCACCCAGATGCCGCCCCCCCTTGTGAATGAGTAAGGGGTACCCATTACCAATTCACTAAAGGTTTAAATAAAAGTGTAAATAAAAAGTCCAGACTTTTGAAAAAATCCTTTATTTGGAAAAAAAGACATGTTTTTGACAAGTCTTTTATAAATCGAACGTCAATCACGTCATCCAGCATTGTCCATGATGACGAAGACTCGACAAAATAAAAAAATTAAATAGAAATAATAATAAAAACGACAAGTGCTGTCCCATCGTTGCAATGAACAGTCGCCACAGAATGGCATTTTGACAGATGCAGGTAACATATAAACATTTGGGCGGATCTAGCAGTGACGGCTAGCTCCGCACCAACTGTTTACAGTTGTAACAGGATGAGCCGTGATTGGGCAGAGTCATCATGACTTTGGCCAATCATGGCTATCACTGTTCTCATGGCTCTAACTGTTCTCTGTGCCCTGATTGGGCAAAGCACAGTGCCTTGTGTGGGGTTTGCATCGAGCCCAACCCTAGGCAGTATATGGATGCAATGCTAGATTAGGTAGAAAGTCTGGCAATGCATCACAAGGTCCTGCAGTTTATAACTCCCCATATTCATTATCCAATTATCTATTCACACCTTTACATCTCTAATAAACAATTCAATTTGGCTAATAAAGCATGTAAAAGAAATAAAAGAAAAAAAAAGAAGCAGTGTTTCTAGGTACCACTTCATAAACAGGAGCAAGGTACCAAGTGATCCTATTAAACTGCAATAGTTCTCAATTTTTATTGAACAGACCTGAAATAATTTTTTAAGATTTCTTCAGAAGTAAATCATTTGCACTGGTCTTACTTTCAACTGCGCCTGTTCGTGACAATAAAGTCCTATTCAAAAGTTAGTATTCGCTAATAACTCTCTTCATAAAAATGAACAGAGATGTAGCACATTGTGTAGAGAGAAGGTGTTGTTCAGTTACATTGAAATATGTTGAAAAATATTTTATGAGGTTACACACAGAAAAAAAGAATAATTGGAAGAAAAATTCTGCTTGTCTAAGCGAAGAGCACATTTGTAGCAGTAGGGTAAATGTTTTATCGATTGAGGAACTGGGAAACCGAAGTCATTACTCACCACGGGCTAAAGAATAATTGCAAATGCTCTAGCGGAAAGATTAAAAAACAGTTTCTGGAAGTATTTCTTACAATGATCAATGAAGTATCATCCCAGGCCACTGGATCTTCAATAACATTTTTCCCTTTTGGGATACAATCAATTTTTATAATATGATTCATTTGCCAGTGGGCATGCTTTTTTCATTTGATGAAAAGGCACTTATGCTCCTTATATTGTTAAAAAGTAACCTTGCAGAGACAGGGTTCAGACTCGCACACAAAAGGTTCCAACGCCTCTGAGCTTCAGGAATAGATTTCAAAGCTGTTGCGAGCACTTGTTATCTTGCCTTTTCCTCAGCATTGTCACTTTAATTTACAATTATTAGAGTAAAATTGCTGAAATCCTGTTCCCTGACAAAGACATCAGGTAAGCTATACTTTTTGCTGTGTTTTACGTTTTTCTTAAAAAAACAGAAGCTGAAGTAGAAAGACATAGAAAAACTATTTTTCAATCTGCTAGAAAATATACAGCTAACTTTAAACTTTCACAGATATTTACACATTATTAAAAAAAAAGGTGCATTATGTCTCAAAATGTATATAAACGTGCTCACTTTTTTCTGTGTGTAGGAGGATGGAGGAAGACAATAATATCAATAAAAATAAAAAATAATGTTAGCATAAAGGTTTATACTACTGTTCATGGTTAACAGGACCTACTGGAGTGATATCCAATTTTACAAATCAATGGAATAATAATTATATGAAAAAGGGTTATGTGAAAGTAAAGATTTCACTGAAATCACAAGATTTCACAATTACAACCCTGGTTACCAAAAATGCCAAATAGATGATTCTTGTTTAAAATTCATATAATTCGTAAATAATTAAACTTTAAAAGAAAGGAGAAATATGGGGACATGGCAGACCTTATGAAAATGCTAGTTACCTGGGTAATACACTGACCCACTGGCTCCAATGCTTCCTAAACAACAGACCAAGAACACATATGAATGTCAGAGAAAGTTGGAAAACCTTATCTGAATATTTTTTTTGTCTTACTGACCCAATGTTTTGAGTCAGGAGGGTTAGCACAATAGCCAGTCAACTAGCATTTACAGAAATGGCAGCATACATGGTTCTTTTACAAAAGGTTTCTAATAAGGCATGGGGCATCATACAGTTTTTCAATAAACCAACTTTGCACACACCTTCATTCTTTTTCAATATTGAAACAGACAAAGGGAGATTTTAGGGTGTCACTCCAAGTATACATTAAAATGTATATGTTATTTAATCTGCAAAATATCTTTTAGCCTATGTGGCCTCACAATTATTGAAAGAACTTTGGAATATGGCCCACTATGCTTCCCATTGGTCCTAATGTGCAAAGTATTCCATGGGGAAAGATTGTGGAAATGCCTTTCCAAGAACTTAATAGATCCATTACACCATTCAGCAATCAGCTCATATTTATAATGCACATAAGCACAAAAAAGTCCACTGTCTGGAGCCATAAAAATTCCCTATAATTATTTTTATCTTACCATAGAAATACAATAATCCATTAAAATTAATAGAAAATCAGGTATCTGGCTCATGTTAGTTAATAACATCCAGATGAAAAACTGTTCTTTCCTATTTACAGAATAATAGATCTCCATTGGGTTTTTTTCTAGGAATCATACAATTAACACAGCATTCACACAAAGGTTTCTCCTTTGTGTGTCCTTGGTGTCTCCTTTTTAAACCAGTAATCTAATTCTGTTATCTGGGTAACATTTGTAAAAACAATTTCTTCCTGTTTTTTTTTTATAGTAAATTAATAAATAATCAGCACTTAAATTCTGAAGTTAAGATCAGCAGACATGTCATGTGTGCGGTATGTAGGACAGCTGTTGGTTGGTAAAACAGTGTCGGTCACAGCACTGTGTGTGTTTCAACAAGTGTAGGTGGTGGAAGGAGCAGTGTGTCCAGTGAGGTGGAAGCAAATAATGGTTGCATGCCTGCAGTAGTAAAGTGTGTGTTGTGGCTCAGCTTAATTAATATTATGTGATGAAATACAAGAAGTGGTGCAAGGTAAGTAATTGTGAGTTATCATTATTTTTTGTCTTTGATACTACAAATAAGGCATGTTTATTAACTGCAGCTGTCACCTGAACAAACGTATTGGCTGGCTTGATTTATTGGCTTATTTTTAAAATAAGCCAACACTTTGACTTTTAGCTTTTGCTTGTAGAAATAATACTAGGTAACACATTATGTAAATAACAATGTGTGTGCATTATGGAATGCCTAAAAAAGAGTGCAAAATATGTCCAAAAACCTTACAAGTGTTAAACATATGTAATGTGTTATAATACCAAATAATTGTAAATGATAGTATACTGTTTCTTTCAATGTGTTACAGGTGAACAAGTTATGGAAGACCTCACCTGTCATGGTTGCTTTTATAGTGCCTCACTGAGAAGGGCAATCCTTTACCTTAATGACCACCTTCCATTTCTTTCCTCAAGATGTTAAATACAGTGAATCATCAGCATGCTGTTTGTTTTTTAATAATTTTTATCACTAATGTTGGCACATTAGTTTCAGCAATATTTATATTTTTGTTACATAGCACAATATCATTTTGATGGAGGTAGTTATTTGTCCATTATATGTATGGCTGTATGAAAATAGGCCATGATGACCTTAGCACTACAATCTTTCAACAATCTCAGACATAACCTGATATAAAAAAAATTTGACTAGCTAAAATAAGCACACACCCAAATAATGCACAATTATGGATCATACACTACCCAAGTTTTAAACAAAAAATTAGTAAAAAGCAACCCCAGGCCTAAAATTAATTGAATTGTTAACAGCAACATACTAAGATGCAAAAACAGGGAATTCAGTTGCGGTCAAATGATGTTTAAAATATTTTTTTACAATTCATTATGTTGCTGTTAGCAAATAAAGGATAACTGGGTGTGCACTGGGATCAAGCTCAAGTTAAAAAAAAAAGAAAAGTGAAATAAAAAAACATAGGTTTTTGGTCTTTACCTAACCCAAATCCCTCATCCAAACCAAATCCTTTCCATTAACCACATTTTAAGAATTACATTGTAATGTGAAAAATCTAAAGGGCTGAATATTCTTACCCTGATCTCTTGAAAGAACATTATCAGATGTGTTCTACGGTAATAAATGCTCTACAAATAGGACATGGTTTACTCATAGGTCACTTTGGATCAATAATAAAATATATTTTAATTATCTTTATCCACAGCAATCAATAGCATGTGCTGATTGACAGCGTGCTGCCTTTCTGTACCAAAATCAATATTTTGTAATGCTCAAGAGACATGGAATGGCAGCGTGTAAATGAATAAATGGAGAATATTTCACTTACTGTTAAGTCTTCATATTGTGCTATATATGACACTTGTATGAGTGTGAGAGAGAACTAGACAAAATAGCAAAGAGAGGCA
This sequence comes from Nanorana parkeri, assembly GCF_000935625.1. Lineage (NCBI taxonomy): Eukaryota > Metazoa > Chordata > Amphibia > Anura > Dicroglossidae > Nanorana > Nanorana parkeri. The sequence goes on from NW_017307209.1 coordinate 68,942, forward strand.
TTACCTTTTAGTTTGTTTTGTAAGCCAGGAAAACGTAGGGTTTAAAACTGGCCAATATGAACAGAGATCATTGCTCAGTTTAATTACAGACACATTAAAGTAGAACTAAAGCCTAATCTACAGCGACACCTTCCTCCTGTTGTCCTAAATCCTAAACTGCTATTAAAACCTGTGTAATAATAGCCATGACAATACCATCACACATTATATGCAGTTATTTTATACACCAGACATTTTTAAAAGAGCTCCATCAGTCAGCAAAGTTTCAATATATGAATTACAACCTTTTCGTGTTCACTATGCTAATCCTTTTACCACTGCAAATTGTGTAACACCAATAACATGACTTTTATCTTACCTGTAAAATCTGTTTAAAAGTCCTGTTTTCTTGATCATATATCACTGGACACAGGAAGTAAATTCTTGAATGGATTGGGTGCCTAAAAGCAGTCCAACAAGATGGGTGGCAACACATCAACAATGGCAAGCAGGCCAATGAAAACAACAACAGATAACCATAACAGTGAACGATAACAGAGGAGACCCACAATTTAGATAATCACATGAAGAACCTTGTAGCCAAAGCCAGGATCCGCAGAGTCCTGAATGTCCACCTGGTAAACTAGGCAAAAGTATGGACAGAAGACTAGTCTTCCTAATTTGGGAAACTGAAGCTTAATGGCCCAAACAGTAAAAATCCACCTGGTAAAGTAAACCATTGCGAGAAATGGGGGGACATTACCCTTCAATTCATAGGCCTGAGTGATAGTACACCAAATCTACCTAGCAATAGTGGAACAATAGGAGTGCTGCCCCATACAGGAATCCTCAAGGATGATGAAGAGTAAGTCAGACTGAATGGAAACAGTAGCAGAGAGGTAAACAGCCAAACTATGTACAAACAGTCCAGATAATGCTTTTTAGAATGTTTTGGTGTGGGACATAAGGATTGTATACAATTTGCTGGTTAAGGTGGAAAGCAGAAAGCTCATTTGGAAGAAAGGAGGCCTTAGGTCTCAGTACTACCTTATCCTTCAGGCTAAAAAGGCCACCAACTCTAAAACACACCTGACAAAAATAACGTTGATAAGGAAGACAATCTTGTAAGTGATAAGAGTCAGAGGAATATTCCTGAGAGATTCATAGGGTGGAAGGTCTAGTGTTAGAGGGACAACTGAATTGCCCTGACCTCCAGGATGTTGACCATCATCGCAAAATGAAATACCACGACTGCTGGTTCCGGCGCCTGATGTAGCGGTCGCAGAGAACAGAGCTCCCGCACAGGCAGGGCTATATCTTATATAAAATCATACCCCAGCATACCGGCATCACATTGTGCATTGCATCGGTGTTGACATCACCCTTGATGGCTTACATGGATAAATTCCTGGCGAAGCGGCGCAACAGACCTCGAGGTAGAGGAACACCTATACGCAGCAAGAGGCCGCAATCCGCCTCAAAGATGGCCGCGATGACTGATCGCCCGAGCTTTAGGGCATCCTCAGATGAAGACCTGTCCGCATCCACTGAACATGGCTTGATCGCAGCAGAGGTGGCAAAGCTGTTACGACCCACCATTCAAGATGCGGTGCACAAAGTGGTCTCAAAGGGCATACAATCCCTGAGAAATGACATCTTGAATCAGGCCCAAAGAATAACCGAGGCTGAACGTCGCATTGTCCAGCTGGAGGACAACACAGAGACAACCTCCACCCAACTCTCCTTGGCACAACGCCAGGTACAATATCTCATGGAGCGGGTTGACGACCTGGAAAATCGGTCAAGGCGAAACAACCTGAGGATCGTAGGCCTTCCGGAATCATATCGCCCCTCAATTCTGCCAACTATTTGCGCTCACAATCTTCCAGATCTGCTAGGCCTCCCTGCTACATGCAAGGTCGAGTGGGCACATCGAGTAGGCCCTCATACCACCGAACGCAAGACGCCTAGGCCGGTCATTGTACGTTTTTTAGACTATAATGACTGTCTAGCAGTTCTCCAGGGCTACCGAGCTAAGAAGGACTTTCACCTGGATGAACAACGGCTTCTCATCTTTGCGGATTACTCCGCAGAAGTCACGAAAAAACGGAAGGCATTTGGAAAAGTCTGCTCCGCCCTGTACCAACAGAAGATTTGTTTTACGCTCGCCTACCCGGCTAATCTCCGCTTCCAATCCTCAGATGGAGTACAACAATCGTTCCAAGATCCTGCAGCAGCGCTCTCATTCCTGGATGGCATGGCGAACACAACATCATCCAAGACAGGATTCAGTTCCGCCCGTGCTCAGCGCTTTACAACACCGGCTAAAAAGGCCTCAACTCGCCTTCCCATGACCCCCACGGATTCGCCGTGAACCTTCGATAGCGACGGGAGAGCCCCGTTATTGCTTCACCCGCCCCAGCGGTAGTGCAGCCCACCACCGCTGACCGAATCTCGATCCCCTGATACCTCCGGGCCTTCACGGAGATTCAGATACTTCGGCTGCGCTGTTATCTGGGAACGACTCCGTCATACCAGTAAGTACTGCTGACTCTCTGATACCAACTGTCATATACCTTTGGCTTGCTACCATGCCTCAGAGGAGATACATGCTGTGCTGGCATAGATAACGTTATCCTGGTTTTCCCCGTTGTTATGTGTGTTTTCAATCCCTTTTTGGTTACGGGGACCTTTCTTTGATTGCACGCATCTCTCTTGTGACCTGAATGCCTGGGTGCCAAAACCCTATTCCCTGGCCTAGTGGAGCTGCCAAGAAAGCTCTGCCACGCTCTCAAGGAAGAAAGCGAAGTCACGCACTGAAAAATACATGTTTTTGTTTTTCTTTCTATTTTTGATGTTACTTTTGCTTTTTTTACCTTTTGGCTCTGTTGGCCACAAGTTGAGTGCACTCATGCTCCTTAGGTGGACACGGGAACGTAAATATATACAGTCAGTCGCCCTCTTTGTACTCTTTTTGACCACGCTCCTGTGGGACGGAAAGGGGGGGTGGCCATTTTATTCCACAAATCCCTTGATTACAACATAGTGCAAACAGAGAAGGATGCGGAGGGCCGCAGGTTGCTTGTTAAGCTAAATATACATAACAAACTCCTCTCACTATATAATGTATACTTTCCTAACTCACCTACGGTTGCATATTTTCAGGAGATCACTACCTGGATCCTTCGTGATGACAACCCTCACAAACTCATGGGAGGTGATTTCAACTCAACTATGGTGTTAAGTGAGGACAGATTGGGAGCGACAAGAAAGATGTCTGACTCGACTCCCCTTCTGTCCACACCACTGCTTCAAATGGTAGAGGCGTGAATTTTGTGGATGTATGGAGGATTCGCAACCCTCTTGGGAGAGAATATTCTCACTTTTCAGGGGTACACAAATCCTTTGCCAGACTGGTCTACTTTCTAGCATCTGATTCTGTTGATATACTGATAGACGATGCACGGCTAATGCCCATAGCAATTTCAGACCATGCCCCAATCCACATACAAATACGTCCAACCATACCGAGAGGGGATGCGTTTATATGGCGCTTCCCCTCACATCTTTATAATGACACCTCTTTTAGATCCATGCTGACACAAGCATGGCAGGAATATCAGATGGGCAACAAGGACCACATGGATAATCCAAATCTTTTCTGGGAAACAGCAAAAGCTGTTCTCCGGGGTAATATAATGTCATATGTTGGGGCAAAAAAGAAGCACGCTAATGCCCAATTCATCGCAGCCAGTCTTTCTTTGTGCCAAGCCCAACTGAAATACTGGCTTCATTAAGGGCCGCTCGGCAGTGTCCAATATCCGCAAAGTACTGGCAGCACTGGAATACGCTAAAAGCCATCCAGCCTCTCCTCTAGCTTTGATCTCAATTGATGCCGAGAAGGCTTTCGATAGCATCCAATCCACATGGCTCCTTAGAGTCCTGGTGAAGATGGGGTTTTCTGGTCACTTTCAGTCCTTTATCACTTACCTCAATACCTCCCCGTGTGCCCGAATACTTACCCCAGGCTACATATCTCCTAGTTTCCCACTAAACAAAAGAAAATAATAATGTCACCAGCACACCGCAATAGTAAATCAATGATCCATTTTAATGGCACATTGCCATCCAATACCAATAGTATTGGATGGCAATGTGCCATTAAAATGGATCATTGATTTACTATTGCGGTGTGCTGGTGACATTATTATTTTCTTCTGTGATATACACGGCCTTACATGGTCACTACGAGCACCCACCCAGTTTTGGGTTTTTCCGGTAAGGAGTGCAGCAAGACATCTTGTTTCCCACTAAACAAAGGCACGCGGCAGGGATGCCCCCTGTCTCCCCTATTGTTATAGGGAATTTATCATTAGAACCATTGTCCCTATTTTTCCAAAACACATCAAAACTCTCTGGCATCCCCTTCATCACCCAACAACTGAAAATTATGCTCTTTGCTGATGATATCATTTTATTCTCCTCCGATCCATCAAAAGATCTTCCCCGGATTCAGGAAGTTTTTGCTCATTTCCAAAAAATTTCCGGCTTAACCATCAACGTCTCCAAATCGGAAGTCCTCCCACTTACTCCATCAGCAAGTCTCTCCCTAATACCACTAACAACCTTTACCGTAGCCAAGCATTATATTAAATATCTGGGCTTACAAATTGGCAAAACCCCGTCTTCCTTGTACAACCTGAATCCCCCCCCCCTTATCCAAAAAATACAAAAAGAGCTACTTGCATATAAAGATCTTCCGCTTTCGCTATTCGGTAGGATACACCTTATTAAATTGATCCCCTTTGCTAGACTCCTATACCCATTGCAGACGCTCCCTGTTTTGCTGAAACACAAAGATGTGACTGCAGTTAATAAAGCTTTCCTAACTTTCATCTGGCAGGGGAAAAAAGCGAGAATATCTCTTAAAAAACTTAGTCTACCAAAAACTGAAGGGGGCATGGCCTTTCCAAACCTTAGGCTTTATAGCCTGAGCTGCCTCATCAGACACTCGATAGATTGGATCCATTCTTCCTCCAACTATTGCAACTTCCTTTTGGAGACGGAGATGGTTTATCCCTGGAGACTCCTATCCCTCCTACACTGTCCTTTCTCGGCCCTGCCCACCCTTATCCGCCCTAATATACTCCTTAGTTTTTGTTTTTAATAATATTATGACTAGTGTATATTAGACATGTGCACTGTCAAAACATTCGTTTCGTTTCGTTTTAAATTCGGATTTGTGTTATTTCGTTTTTCGGGATTCGGGTGTGAAAGTCAATTCGGATTTGGAATTCGGATTCGGACGAAATTCGGTAGCGGTAGGTTGAACGTTCGTTTCCTGTTCTTATTCGTTTCTTATTCGTTTCATTCGTTCGTTCGTTTGCAGCAAAGTGATATTTTTCTCCTCTAATGTCACTTTGCTCCAACGAGCGAGACGAATAAGAAACGAATAAGAACCGAAAACTAAACGAACGTTCGAATTACCGCTACCGAATTTCAGAAATGGAAATTCGGATTCGTTTGCATTCGTTATGTCTGTAATTCGGAATTCGGATAATTTGTCCGAATTTCGATTCGGAACGAAACGAATCGCACAGATCTAGTGTATATTTCACTATACTATACCACTGTATATCTTGACTATTGTATCTTTTGAGATGCGTTGTTGCCAATTCAATATTTCACAGGATGAGGTTACAAGCCGATGCACATTTTAGAAAATGCTTTATTGACCATACTGCATGATGTTTGATACTATGTCACGTGCATTTCTGTAACACTGTACTTTTATTTTCATTTACAAAATAAAAAAGTTAAAAAAAATGAGATACCACCATTGAGATACCACCTTTCAGACTATCCAGTCTGAAAGGCTGGCATATGTTGTGAGCTCCTTCTAGACCAATGGGAGGAAGGATTTTTCCAATTCCAAGACCTGGTTGGAGATCCACCATGCTAGGGAAAGCTTTGCTTGCTGGGCAAGCTAATGGGGAAGTTCAGGGACTAAGCCTGTTTGTCCCACCCAGCCAGAATTCTGGGCTGCAATGGCCTAGAATGAAAATCAGCATAGGAAACTACCTAAGGAACGCCATCACTGCCCAATGGCCCCAGGAGAATGGTACCAAATGTAAAAATCAAGGGAGGCACTGATCCCCCCCTCCCCCCCAGGAAGGGGCAGAACTGGGTACCTTAAAAGGGACAAGCTGTGACTTACCACCATCAGAGTGACAAATGACTTGGCAGCGCAGACATTTAAAGGGGACATGCAATGTCCAGTCTTTGCTCTTCCTGCGGCACTCTGAGGGGGTCTTCAGGGACAGGGCTTCATCACAATAGACCATGGCCCTGGATCTGTAGAGCACCTTCTGGCAACCACACACACTGCACAAAGTGCCAAGGTGAGTGCCCCACACAGGATCCATTGCCCTAAGCACAGTACAGGCCTTCAAGGCTCTGCCAATCCAGATAATTGCTGTTGGGTGCCACAGTGACTGTGGAAACTTCTCTTAGAGCAGAGAGAAGGCGTTCATCACCTAAAGACACTAGCAAAAAATTGAGGCAGGCTGGAAGTGAGAGCGGTTATACAGGGCTGCATAATCCATCCATTCAAGAAAGTACATTTATTTGTTTTTATAAGACTAGATGTATTCCTTAGAGTTTTTCTGAAACTCAGTATGGTGCTGAATGTTGACACATTTCTGTAATGAGATTCTCACTCATATTTCAATACAAATTATTTGGGTCTCTGAGTGTGAGTCTCTGAGAGTTAGGAGGCATTTCTGGGAAAACTCTTTGCAACACAATATTTAGGTTTGATAACGAGTTGCGCCAATATCATGCAACATGACAATTTTCATCTGCCACCATTGTATTCTACAGGCTGTTGGATTTCAGAAAATATATAAAGTTTAGGGTTTTGAAGTAATTTTCAGGCCTAAAATGTGGATTATAACATTTGTGCAAAAAACGGGAAAAAAAAGGCCTTGGCAGCGAAACGGTTAAGGGGCACTAAGCAGGAGGAATGTTATCTTCTAAATGTTAACGTGAGTTAATGGAGAGGTATTGGAAGAGTAAAATATACTCGTCCCATTACTTAGAGCTGGCATAGGGCACTGAAGCTGTCACAAGCCAACTCTATATACTAAAACTGATCATATAACTATTAAATCGCTCAGCTCACGGTCTTCTCCCTGCAGAGAGCAGTCACTGTCAGTCACCGCTCCCTGCAGGGATTCCCCCCTCCCCTCTCTCTATTCCTCCAGCGCTCATTAGGGGGGCAAGCAGGGGAGGGGGTGGGCCCTGCTGGCTCTGACTCTAGAGATGCAGAGCCAGCTGTCAATTAGGCAGCCAGGTGGAACTCAACAATATTGTCCTTTCCCGGCTGCAGCGCGGCTCTGCACTGCCAGCATATATTGGGCAGTCGTGTGCTTTATACTGATTTTGGGTCCCAGGAGTATATTAGTGAATATACTCCTGTGATCTTAAAGAGAAGTAAAGCCAAAAAAATAAGTTTTTTAAAGATTATCTCAAAACAAAACTTTTTTCTGCTAAATTTAGATATAGTGGAAAATGGTTAAAATTCAGGTGTTTCTAGCTAACCACCAGAACATGAAGTAAAGGGAAATTACCTAAGTTGAACCACAGAAGAAAACAAAATTGTTGGTGATTTCAACCGCTAAAAAGTTTTAGTTAGATGCACATTTTAATTAACCTATCAGCAACCATAAAAATCAAATCTATCTCTCCTCCCTCGATATTCAATCTCTAATAGATCCTCCTCTGTACCCTTGGAGTGCCTTTCAGCTTCGTCACTTCCTCTGTGCAATCCCTAATCCTCAGGAACTGGACAGACCCTGTTCAATTTTTAAAACATGTGTAGCGGTTCCTCCCCCTCTTTATATGCTGTTTCCACAATTTCTAAGCTTTTTTTCTTTTCCTACTTCTGACTCCAGTCCTCCATTCTTGAGGAAATGGTAACGGGATCTCAGTATGACGTTTACGCCGGAACAGAGTGACCATATTCTGTCCTTGGCCCACAAATCTTCTATGGCTAGTAGCTACGAACAAATGGGTTGCAAGATCCTTGCAAGGTGGTACAGTGTTCTGTGGGTACTTTATAAAATGAATGCCTCCATCCTATTGCACTCCTGGAGGTGTGACTCGGCCACAGCATTATATTTAAAATCTTTGGGTCCTGCCCGAAGCTCAAGCTGGGACTTTGTCCATGCGATCCTTGGTCAGTTAACAATGGCAGATTTACGAGACAGGCCGGAGGTGTGTCTCCTTCAAATGCCAACTAGATCCATGAAGAAGTATAAATCTTCCTTCACAATTCACTTGGTCAATGCAGCCAGGGCTTGTATGCCACCACTGTGGAAGAGTCCTCAACCTCCCACGATTCAGATGTGGATATCGAGAGTCAATGAAACCTACACTATGGAGGACCTTACTGCATGCCTTCAAAATATGGAGGAGAAGTTTAATGCCATATGGAGTGCCTGCCTGGGTCTACTTTCGATATTCGGCTAGTACTCTCATATTATGTCTCGGGGTGACCCCTCGTGACCCACCTCCCCCATTGTTTATATCTGTTTTTTTAGTTTCAGTAACCCAGGGGGTGGTGCCTGCTCTTGAATTCCAAGGCTTTTTCTACCCCTCTTTTTCTTTCATCAGTTTTCTTCTTTTCTTTACTTTTTGCTTTCTTTTGTCTCAGTTAAAAAACCTTTATGGACCTGTTGAACTATTTCCCTTCATGGGGACACTCTTCCCGAACTTTTCCCCTCAGAGCCCGAGGGGCCCGTAACCAGTCTATTGTGATCTTTGATTGCCGTTTACACAACTTGCTCTTATACAGTCACGGACAAAAATATTGGTACCCCTGCATTTCTGTCAGACAGTGCACCACTTTGCGTAGAAAATTGTTGCATTTACAAATGTTTAGGCATTCTCATGTTTATTTCATTTGTTTGTATTGGTATAAAGAAATAAACATGAGAATGCCTAAACATTTGTAATTGCAACAACTTATGTGCAAAGTGGTGCATTATCTGACAGAAATGCAGGGGTGCCAATATTTTGGCCATGGCTGTATGTCTTGGTTGTTGATTACTTACAAGGGGCGGCTAAAAAGTTCTGAGCCTAAGGTATTAAAAATCAAAATAAAATTCTGAAAAAAAATATTTTTCTAAATAATCACCCTGCAATTCAATACACTTTTCAATTTTTTTTCTGAAGCGCCCTAAGACAATTAAGAAAAAAGTTTAATCTTTACTATTAAAATGGTCCTCTACCGTAGCTTCCATCTCCTCATCGTCCTGAAATCTTACTAAATAAGAAATAGTCACCGGTAGCCAGATCAGAACTATAAGGGGGATAGTTGACTTCTTCAAAGCCAGTTTCTCTTAAGGCATGCTTCAAAACTTGTGCAGTGTGAACTGGCGCGGTGTCTTGCAAAAACAAGATGACCTTTGAGATTTTGCCTCTTCTTTTCTCCACAATGAGTTGCCTCACTTTTCTTAAGACATGGTGATGTTCACGGTTCAATTACTCAGAGCATGCTGATGCTAATTACTTGAAACCTACCTCATATACCTACCGGGAGGTGCTCAACTAGTGACATACTGGACAAGCAATTATTGGGAATGTAAGTACCTCAGGCTCAGAACTTTTCAGCCGTCCATCGTAAATTGTACTTCCTAACTTCATCTGATCATTTTGTGTTCATTTTCATGTACATGCCTTTTTTTTATCACTGCTATTGTAAGTGACTACTTTTTTTTCAATAAAAAATTAAAGAAAAAAATCAAATCTATCTGTTACGATAGATCAACCTTTTAATGTGGGCCTGTCACAGGGTCCAAACAGGAAAAAAGCAGATCTGGAAAAAGAAAAGGCTCTAAATGCTTCCAAGGACCAACATCCCAGCAGCATTGCAAGACATGGACTACTAGAAAGGTAGGTTTAGTGCCTCTTCCTTTTCCAGATATGCCTTTTTGCTGATTTGACCCTGAATTAATATGGTCACTCTAAACTTTCTATGAGTTTGTCCTTAGACTTTGCTCTACTTTGTAAAAGTTTAATAACAGCCAGGACATTTTCACACAGTTGAAAATAAAAAAAACTTGCAAAACTCTGGGGATTTTAAAGAAATAGAACTTCACTGAATCTCAATGTGACAACAAGGGATGGACAACCATAAAATGTTTGTCCTTTTATCTAGATATGATCTTGTAAGAGGAAAGCCCTATGGGGATTTTTGAAAAACAAAATGCAAAAATTGTAGCCTGTTTGCGCAAATGTACTTTTAGTAAAAAGTCAATGCTACAGCTTAAGCTACACAAGGCTAAAAAGATTACGTGCACTTAATAGACTTTACCAGGAAAACCTTGTATACTATTATCACCTAGATTTTTTCATCATAACTTGAATATCTGTAATGGCTCATAAATATGCAGATTCATAATGCATGTTAGACACTTACTTGACAAGAAAACAGCTACAACAAACGGATTCCAGTTATAAACCCATCAGCTTGGCATCTTTTATGTTTGAATAGGCAGCCTATTTCTAGGTGACAGATCATTAAGGCTTTATAGCCAGTCAGCGGAAATAAAGAAATAATTTGTTCATAATAACTTTCAGATGACCTCCCAGGCGAAAGTGATTTTAAAAGTGCTATCTTTAGCAGTGCATGTCAAGAGTGTATATAGGATTCTCCTGACCCACAGTAAAAGCAGGCGGGTAGAGAAACAAAGTAATAAACACCTAGTGACAAGGCCTGAGCATGAAGAGATCTCATCACTTACCATTAGAGCACTTATGAATAATTCAGAGCTTGCTCTCACAGCAGCAAGATATTCAGTCAGTGCCTTTCACTATGCTCCAGTAGATAGGAAAAGGGCACAAGAGAACTGGCTGCTTTGATTAAACATGCCCAGAGGTCACTGTTTTCTTTTTTTCTCATATGAGATTCTAAAATACAACCAGGCACCATGCTTCTTCACATATACCTATTAGCATCTTTATAAACATATTGCTATTCGCTAGGTAATAGAATAGCAATATAGAGGAATATATATATATCTATATATATATGTAA